>NC_086119.1:46570035-46870035 GCF_963921235.1 Mobula hypostoma | reverse complement strand
AAGAGAACCGAGAAAGCAGGGGACGGGAGGAGGACGAGAGAAGTATATTAGAAAGAGACTGTGGGTTCTCTGAAGACAGCCCTCACCTCCTCCAGAACAGCCATAAGGTTTGGCTAACTTTAAAAGTGCTGATAAACTAAACGGAAGCAAAAATAGACGGTGATATACCGATCTCAAGAAATACATATTATAATGTGGATTACATATTACTCAATTTTTTTATTCATTCATTCACTCCTTTTTCCCCACCTAAATGAGAATATTTTTATATGGGAGGAATACACAGGGAAATCATTTCTGTGTAATGGACATAGATTTTTTTTACTTACTTTCATAGGTACCCCAGTGGGGGCCCTCAACTCACAGGTAGGAGGGGCTATCCCCCATGCCTAGACGTTTCCTCCAGCTCAACTAGAGACCCCAGCCTTGGAACCACACCTTCCTTACCTTTTTTATTATTATTCGTGTTTCTTGGTTCTTATTTGTTCGGGAAGTAGATCAATTAAGTTATATTCTGCAAATTTCAATGATATACTAACAGATGAATACACATGGCTAAGGACAAAGTAAAATTCATTTCTTTTAATGTCAATGGGCTGTTAAATCCAATCAAACGAAGTAAAATTCTATCAAAAATGAGAAAAGAACAAGCCCATGTAGTATATTTAAAGGAAACTCACTTAAGTGCTAATGAGCATGGAAAATTAAAGAGAATGGGCTTCACTAATTTGTTTTTCTCATATAAATCAGGACATAGAAGAGGAGTTGCTATTCTCATCTCAAGCAAGCTAAATTTTGAAAAGGTATTCGAAATGAGAGATAAGGAGGGCAGATATGTTCTGGTAAGGGGGAATATAGATGGAAATCCAGTTACCTTATTGAATATATACGCACCCCCAGGAAGTGATATTAGTTTCTTCCAGAAAATTACTAATATTATGGTAATAGAAACAGAAGGTCTCTTGATATGTGGGGGAGACTTAAATTTACAATTACAACCAAAATTAGACTATTCCAATAGAAAAACTTATGAAACAAAGTCCTTGCATAAGAAAGTTAACACTCTTCTTGAGGATGTTGGACTAATTGATGCATGGAGGGATTACACTCATTTTTCTGCCCCCCCCCCCATTCAATATATACAAGAATAGACTATTTCATAACATTTGGAAAAGATAAAGACAAAATAAACACTTGTGGAATTGGGACAATAGATGTAAGTGACCATGCACCTATATATTTATCTGTTGATTTTGACCTACAACTAAAGAATACTATTTGGAAGTTAAATTCAAGTCCACTCAATGATTCCTATTTTAAGGAACAAATTAAAAAAGAAATTGGTCTTTACTTAGAATTCAATGATAATGGAGAAGTTTCACCTCCCATTCTATGGGATGCTCTGAAGGCTGTCTTAAGAAGGAAAATTATAGCAATATCTTAATATAAGAAAAAAATAAGGAATAAAACATTAAAGGAATTACAAAATAGCTGAAAGAACTAGAAAAAAAATACAAATTGAGTTTGGCACAGGATACACTAGAGGAAATTAAAAAAATTAGGAATGAAATTAATAGTTTGGCTACACAAGAAATTAGAAAATATTTTATGTTTCTGAAACAGAGACACTATGAAAGTGGATCTAAATCTATGAAAATACTGGCGTGGAAATTGAAAAAAAAGATAGCAGAAAATACAATTCATAGAATTAGGGATCCAAGAACAAAAGTGATAAAAAAAAATAAGCCAAGTGAAATTCAAGAGGCTTTTGAAATGTTTTACAAAACTCTATATTCCAAAGCTCTAGGGGAAAGCATAGCCCAGATTCACACCTTCCTGAATTCTTTAGAGTTACCTACTTTAAGCAAAGAACAAAATAGAACGATGACTGCTGACATAACTGAAGCTGAACTAAAAACTGCAATTAGTAGGCTTAAATTAAGCAACTCACCAGGATCAGATGGATATATGGCAGAGTGGTTTAAGGAATTTAGAAGTGAGTTAATTCCTGCTTTACTCCCCACACTGAACTGGGCTCTAAGAAAGGCGCAAACGCCACCCAGCTGGAAGGAGGCGATAATCTCAGCTATACCGAAAGAAGACAAGGATAAAATGGAATGTGGGTCATTTAGACTAATATTTGTTCATAATGTGGATTATAGAATATTTACCTCCATGATGGCCAAACGATTAGAAGAGTTTCTACCCACACAGATACATAATGATCAGGCAGGTTTTATACAACAACGCCAAACACAAGACAATATACAAAGGGCACTTCATATTATGGATCATATTTTTAAAAAAATTAAATTGAAGCAATAGTGATAAGCGTGGATGCTGAAAAGGCATTTGATTCGGTTAATTGGAATTCTCTCTATGGAGTTCTACATAGATTTGGTCTACATGACACAATTATTAAAACTATACAGGCACTGTACGACAATCCTACTGCCAGGATTAAAATCAATGGATATTTATCAAATAGAAAGGGGCACGAGACAGGGTTGTGCATGGTCACCGCTACTCTTCGCATTATATCTGGAACCATTAGCTCAATACATCAGACAAAATGAAGATATCAGGGGAATTACTATTAAAGGGACAGAGCATAAATTGGCCTGTTATGCGGATGACATTTTGATCTATCTTGGGCAACCAACATACTCTATACCTAAATTGATGCAATCCTTTGAACAATATGGCCAATTATCAGGATACAAGATCAACATAAACAAAACCTAACTACTTTCCTGTAACTATAGTACTTTCCTGTAACTATAGCCCACCACGAGAAATTGAAAGTAGATATCCTTGGGCATGGCAAACAGAGTCTGTCAAATATTTGGGTATCACTATGCCAAAACATTTGGCAAAATTATCAGAATGCAATTATCAGCCTATATATATAAAAAAATTAAGGAAGACATAACAAGGTGGAACCTAATTCCTTTTCTTGGCCTCAGTTCAAGGATTGAATCTATTAAAATGAACATACTGCCTAGACTACTATATCTCCTTCAGACCCCACCAATAGAGATTAAACAAAATCAATTCAATGAATGGAACAAGATGCTATCAAGATATATATGGCAAGGTAAAAGGCCTAGAGTCCATCTCAAAACCTTGCAATTAGACAAGGAAATGGAGGGGGGGAGGAATGGGGCCTATCTTCTCTTAGAGATTACTATTTTGCGGCACAATTGAGAGCTGTGATATGCTGGTGCAACCCATCATATGGCGCTCAATGGAAAAACATTGAGGAGAGCATACCTTCCATCCCCATACAGGCAATTTTGGCTGATAACAACCTACAAAGTTACATAAATACTATTGATAACTCATGGGTGAAATGGACTCTTAAAATATGGAAAACTATTATAAATGAATATAAACTAGAGAGAGATTGCAATTCTTAAATGGTGTGCATATGACTCGTATTTTACGCCAAACAAATTGGATGCTAGATTTAAGGGCTGGACAGCTAAAGGAATAACAGCTATTTGCAATATAATGAAAGAAGGAACACTGTTCGGTTTTGAAATGCTCGAAGAGAAACACTTATTAGAAAAACAAGACTTTTACCGGTATTTACAGATGTGACAGTATGTTAATTGGACAGTTAAAAATGTAACCAAGGCAAGTACATGTCTGATAGCGCTATTTAGAAAAGCATAATGCAGACAACGGTAGTAGAATTATTTCAAGCGTGTATAAGGGTTTGTCAAATCTTAAAACACATTTGACTTCATACATTAAAACAAAATGGGAGAAGGAAGGAGGGATAATAATATCTGAGGAAGACTGGACAATAATATGGAGGGATCAATGGAAGTGTACCAGTTCACAGAAATGGAAGGAGTTTGGGTGGAAAAACTTGATAAGATATTTTATTACACCCTCTCAGAAATCCCATTATGATAGTAACCTCTCTGTTTGCTGGAGAAATTGTGGAAATCAAAATGCAAACCATTATCATATTTTCTGGGAATGCTCCGTTATCAAAGACTATTGGAGTGGGACACACAATACCTTACAAGACATCTTTAAATGTGAAATACCCTGAGAGAGTAAGACCATATATTTTGGGTATATACCTTAAGAATGGTTGAAAAGAGATAAATATTTAATGAATGTACTGCTGGTGGCTGGTAAAAAGACCCTTACTAGGAAATGGTTATCACAGGAGAGCCCAACTTTAAATGTATGGATAGAAATTACAATGGACATTTACAAAATGGAGAAGATAACAGCATTAATCATAAGTTGGAACAATTTGATTCATACTGGGAAAAATGGTTTAACTAAATAACAGCTCATAAGCCTGATTTTATTCTCACAAGTCAATGAATATGTTGTACAAAAAAAGATCACTCCCTACTTTGTACATTGTTTTCTTCTTTTGATTGTTCTTTATTTCCTCTCTTTTCTATAAGTATCGTCATTGTCGTGGCTATCCCTGGAGGTTCAGGATGATGGTCTTCGTTCTGAAAAAGTGGCCCACAGAGCGAAGACGCCTGTGCGTGTATTTGTTAAATGTGTACTTGATGTTGCACTCCAAGAAGCACACGATACTTCACAAATCATCCAACTGATTCCAATGGCATGGAAACCACGACGATTGGAGCTGATGGATTTGTTGCAGCCTTCATCCGCCTTCACAGCCGTTGAGTTCGAAGTAACTTCGTCCGCCTGTTCCACCGTTGAGGTCTTGGTTGGATTGTTCTTTGTCAGGGACCTCACCCTCGACCTTACCGCCATGGGTGACCCTACCAGGAGCATAGCTCCAGACGGCATCGCTCTCGGGATCTCAGGACCACACAAGCTTCTCCACCACAACAAGGTGACAATCAACAGAGAAGTCTATAAGTGTATACCTCAGATAAATATTATGTGGAGATTTGTGACAAATATGACTATATGATATATGTACAGTATCTGAAATACATCTTATGGAAAGTTTTGTTTGATGATGAGCTTCAATAAAAAATAAATTACAAAAAAAAAGAATTTCAGAGTTGTTACTTTGATCATAGAATGAACATTTGAACATTTCTCTTTGCATTGTTGCAGATTGCATCACAATCTTTCCACCACTCTGTAGTTTTACACTCAGTGTTGTAAAACATAGAACATTACAACACAGTACAGGCTCTGTGGCCCACAATGTTGTGCCAACCTTTTAAGCTACCCAAACATCAACCAATCCCTTCCCTCCTATGTTACCCTCCATTTTCCAGCGACATAACAGGCAGTAAGTAAGGAGGGGAAGGAGGATAGCTAGAAGGTGGTAGGTGAAGCCAGGTGGGTGGGAAAGGTAAAGGGCTGGAAAAGAAAGAATCTGATAGGAGAAGAAACTGGACCATGGGAGAAAGGGAAGAAGGAGGAGGCCACAGTGGGGAATAGAAGAGGGAAGGGGGAGGGAATCCTTCCTCCCCCCCCCCGACTCACCACAGGGATTTACCCCCTCCCCCACATTGTTTGCTTTCTGCAGGGACCCTACCACCAAACACATCTTCACCTCCACACCAACACCCGCCCCCCGCACTTTACACAGGGATCGCTCACTCTGATTTCCTTCTATGTTCATCCATTCCCACTAACCTCTCTCCTGGCACATATTCCTGCAAGTGGCAGAAATGGTACAGCCATTCATTCACCTCCTCTCTTACCTCCATTCAGGGCCCCAGACTGTCCTTCCAGATGAGGAAAGACTTCACTTGTTGAGGTCATCTTTTGTAATCCGGTGCCCCTGATGCGGCCCCCTCTACATTGCTGAGACTCACCATGAATTGGGGGACCACTTTGTCAAGCACCTCCACTCCAGCTGGCCTAAGCAGAAATTTCTGGTAGCCAACCCTTTTAATTCCTATCCTGTTGTGACCATTTTGTGACGCATCTCCACTCCGTCTGCCATAAGCGGAATTTTCTGAGGTTGACCATTTTAATTCCTATCCGCATTCCTGTTCCAACATATCAGTTCACAGCCTCTTCGTTTGCCACCATGAGGCTACTCTCAGGATGAAGGAGCAACACCTCATATTCTGACTAAGTAGCCTCCAATTTGATGGCATGAACATTAACTTCTCCTTCAGGATTTCTTTTCTTCCCACGTTCATCTTCTTCTATTCCCCTCTCTGGCTTCAAACCTCTCCTCATCTGCCCATCACTTCTTTTTTCCCTTTCTCCCACGGTCCACTCTCCTCTCCTATCAGATTCTGTCTTCTCCTGCCCTTTACCTTTCACATCCACTTGACTTCAACTATCACCTTACCCTCCTCCTACCTTTTTATTCTGACGTCTTACTCCTTCCTTTCCTGTCCTGAAGAAGAGACTCAGCCCCAAACATTGATTATTTATTGATTACCATAGATGCGGCCTGTAGCTGAGTTCTTCCAGCAATTATTTGTGTGTTGCTCTAGATCTATTCTCCCTTTCAATGTCATGGTCCGGATCGGGGTCCCTTTAAATTTACCTTATGTTACGATCCGCACCATTGATTCCCTGTTTTCCCGTGTCCCTCGGCTTTGGTGATTAGAGGCAATTAACGCTCGGCTGAACCAGTAGTTTATAGTCTCCGGCCTTCAGCCGCTCGGCATGGGAGCGTCTGCAAAGTCATCAAAGGCACGGTGTGCCAATGTCATCTGGCCGGAGCAAGCCTAGACTCTGCCAAAGCGAATGCCGGTAATTCGCCCTTCCTCACCGGAGCAATCCTGTCCAGTTACCTCACTGAAGCGAGCCTGCAAAGTTTCCTCATCAAGGTCGGTCCGTCAGCTAACCCACCAGAGAGAATCAGGAGCCACTGTCTACTGTTCTTGGGCTGAGTCTAGAGCTCGCCACTACCCGGAGGTTCCCAGTACCACGTCCTGGCTCCGGCGGCATCTAAGTACCACATCCAAGTCCAAGTCCTGGCCCTGGCAGCACCCGAGTACCAAGTCAAGTCCTGGCCCTGGCGGTCTGTGATTCCTGTTCTACCCCCTGTCTGAGTCCCTTCTCTGCTACTCTCGCCTCTAGCCCTCGTCTGTAGCCCTCGCCTGCACTTCGGTCTAGTTCTATCACTGGAGCTAGATAGGAACTGTGTTGTTCTTTGGTGTTTGTCTTGTCTTGTCCTCGCCTCCGTGGAGTAAGTCAGGCTGTCTTGCTGTTGCCCTGCGGGGGTCATGAGTCCCAGCCCTATGTCCTGTATCCAAGGAGGGGTCCCGGCTCTCTGTTCTGTGTGCGAGTCCCAGCCTTATGTCCTGTTCCCAAAGAGGGGTCCCGGCTTTGTGTTCTGTGTATGTGTCCATGGTTACATGTACCTGCTCTCCCGAGACCAAGGCTCTGTGTTCCCATGTTCCTCCTCTCCCTAGCCCATGTCATGTCCTTGTCCTTCTGGGGTCCAAGCCAGAGGCAAGACCCAGGTACTGGGTCCTTGCCCAGTCTCTGGCTCGGAGTCCATAACCTAGCCTCTTCAAGTCTCCTCTAGTTCTGGGGTCCAATTCCCAGTCCTAGCCCAGACCCCTGGTCCCAGCCTAGTCGTAGTCCTGAGTCCTTGTCCAGATCGCTACTCCTGCTCCTGCCTTGCTCTCCTGGTATTGAACAATAAACTAAATCTAAGTAACCTCACAAAATGTGTCTTGCATTTGGGTCCGCCCTTGCTCCCAATGCTCCCACCACTGTGACATTCAAAGCCTGCGTACCAGATCTTGAACTCACTAAGGAGTGACCCATCACACCCAGTTATGCTGTTGGGCTTCACACTACAGGAAATCATGACACACTCACCCTCCTAAAGCTGACATGCATTTGTAGCTTTGTTCCCAGATTCCCATTCCTGCCTCATTATAATATCGTTAGAAAGATCATCTATTTTTAGGTGGTGACAAATTAGCAAACCTTGGTGTTCAAAGGACCCTTTGAGGCCCCTGTATACGATCACTAAAAGTTATCATGCAATGAAGCAAGTTAAGTAGAAAGGAACCGATTGTTAGCCTGTAGTGACATACTGCTGCAGTTCTACAGAGCTTTGCTGGGACCACCTCTGGGGTCCTATGTGTATTTTGACAACATCCACTTGCAATAGTCGAAAGATAACCTTACGAGACGTCAAAGAGTTGGTTGCTGAAAAATTGGATCAGAGAAAATCTATTAGTGCCTATATTTTATATTTCAAGTGCTAACAGAGCATGTGGTTTTGGAAAGGTGTTGCAGTGTCTACACACAGTCCCTGTGATATGGTGATATCTCTTACCCTGCAGCTTCAGATAGCTTCAGCATGTGTTGACCAGAAGTGAGTTCATCATTGCTGCCTCAGGCCTCCCGGAGGACTGAGATGGAGGCCTATACAGGATGTCAGCATGGGAGGCAGAATGGTGAGAAATCAGAGCACTGAGGTAGAAAGCCTTGAGTATTGTGAACAGTTTTGGGCTCCTCATCTAAGAAAAGATGCGCTAGCGTTGAAAAGGGTTCAGAAGGATGATTCCAGGAATGAAAGGGTTATCATATGAGGAACATTTGATAGCTCTGGGTCTGTACTCACTGGAATTTAGAAGGATGGGGGGGAGGGTTCTCATTGAAACCTTCTGAGTGTTGAAAGGCCTAGACATGGTAGTTGTGGAAAGGATGTTTCCCATGGAGGACGAGCCCAGGACGAGAGGGCACAGCTTTAGGATAGAGGGGCGTCCATTTGAAACAGAGATGTGGAGAAATTTCTTGAGCCAGAGGGCAGTAAGTCTGTGGAATTTGTTCCTACAGGCAGCTGTGGAGGCCAGGTTGTTGGGTGTATTTAAGGCAGAGCTTGATAGGTTCTTGATTGGACATGGCATCATCGGTTACGGGGAGAAGGCCGGAGAGTGGGGCTGAGCAGGGAGAAAAAGAAGGGTCAGCTATGATTGAATGGCAGAGCAGACTCCATGGGCAAAACAGCCTAATTCCACTCCTACGTCTTGTGGACTTATGGAAAAGCCAAAGCAGAAGTGATTGTGATTGAAGGTCTTGATATCCGATATTGTAATAAATACAAAATGGTTGTTAAGAGTTACTGGGCTGTGTTTTATGTTAACAAATAGTATTCAGAATAGGCAATCAAATAGATCTGAGAAACAGAATGTGAGAGCAAATGAGTTTCAAACCAAAATAATCCACTAGAAATAATAGTGAATAATTTGAGGATATTAAGTACAGCTAAATGCAGGGTTTGGTAGAATATATTATTTCATTCATGTGAATAGCTAATTATACATATGTTTATTCTTTTCTTACTCCTGGCGCATGTCCCAAAATAGTGAAGGGCTCGGTCGGTCACGGGCTGAACACGGGCAACTAGGACAAGCAGGGAGAGTGCTGTGGTCAGCCTGCACCATTTGGGCCAAAGAGCCTGTTTCAGTGCCGTGTTACTCGCTGTCAGTGAAAAGCTCAAAGTAAATAGTTCATGGAGTTTTACCGAAGTTGTATCTAATTCATAGCGCGGTGTCGCCATGTTCTGAAACTCTTTGCCCCTCTTTGAAATTCAACATTTCTCTGTGCGCCACTTCAGACTGCACAACAACCTTCGCGGCATTCTGCTGTTTTGCGTTCGACGTCCTATTTACCGTTTATTCATTATTTATTATTAACCATGTACTCGCGTCTCACACGAGCAAAGAATTTCACTGCAGCCTGCTGTATAAAGTCAGTAAACTAATCTGAATGTCTGTGCCTGAATCGAAGGAGTTCAAAACATTTCGATTGTTGTTTCCTCCTGTCTCACCTCATCCCGCGACCTGCCGCCGGTTTCAAAAGGCGAAAAACTTAATGAACTGATGTCTTCCATACCTTGGAGAAGATTTAAAACGCAAAGGAATGATTGAAGTAGAACTATTTCTTTCTGTTCAGCCGGAATTGGTTGAGCAATCTTCGTGCCAGCATACTGGGGTTTGTTTGCGAGCAGAGGTCAATGCTGGCGTCTCATTGCCTTTTACTGACTGCGCGCATTTTACTTACTGCCCGTTCGCTCTGGAGAACATGGAGTTCTCGGCTTTCCCCCTGCTCTTGTTCAAACTCTTCGACAGGCTCACGGTGCTGGCCTTATTCCGCACCATCTTTTGCCTGGTCTTTGACTTCATGAAGAGGCGGAAGACGTGTGGGAACTACCCTCCCGGGCCCCGGGGGTTCCCTTTCGTCGGGAACATCCTGCAGGTGGATCTGAGCAACCCTCACCTGTCATTCGCAAAGGTAAAGGCTGAGAGACAGTGAGACCGTGTGAAGGAAGTGGCCCCCCACACTCCGGGACACCTTTAACCCTTCAGTTTCTCGTCTGCTCTTGAATGGCCTTCACTTCCACGCTGCCGCCCTGTCAATTGTGCCTCCATTGCACCCTGTTCCCTTTTATCCTTCAGTTTTCCTTTGCTCCCGATTTCCTTTCATACTTGTTTTCAATTCTCTATTTCTTCTTCCTGGATGGGATAGAATCTGAAGTAAAACGAGGATGTAAAAAACTACTGGCGTTGGTTCCCCGATAAAAAAACAGAACGCTGGAGAGATTAGTGTCATTTTAATTTCTCTACTGTTCTTGAATGGCTTTAACATCCACACTTCAGTCCTATTAGATGCATCTCCCGCATTTTTATAGCTACCCCTTTTATAGATAGCAAAACACACAAAAACAGGTTATCAGCATTTGCAGACCTCCCTCTGCTCCCCCTTTTATTAACAACTCCTTTCTGTCTTTATCTTTCTTTTTGAGTAAATGAAGCATGTGTTTGTAGCTGTCATATTGATTGAGAGAGAATTCTAGAAATAGGAAAATCTGCTCACTGGCTGGAAGTAGTACAGCCAGCCACCTTACCAGCAGCACAGAGGGACTGGTGTGCAGAACGTGCAGTGCTGTGGGAAAGGATAACCATGCAGGTCGTCCCAATATTGTACATAAATTAGTTAAAAGTTCTATTACAACTCCATGAGTTAGTCAAGTTTGTAAGTGGATGATAATTCCTAATGTATTAATGTCAAATATAGAAGTGACATTACCTTAAGTCATGGAGTCACATCTGTGGTGATATTACGTGCAATGATGTGCCAGTACATGATTGGACAGAGCACTGAGCATGCGCGGGATTGCCGAATGTTCTGGCACGTGGCTGGATTAGGACGTGTTTGTTTATTACTGTAAATAAAAGTCCTCTAATTCTTACAGAATATAATTCTTTACTGCTAACCCACGGTACACTTAAACAGAAGTAACATAACATGGTGTCAGAGTGGTTCTGGAAGAATAATACGGGAGAATCGTGAATCGAAGATAATCAGAAAAAAAAAGAAGAAAAAAGTTCGAACTGTAAATGGTAAAATGGAAGGTTTACAACCCCAACCAAAACTTCAACTGACTGGCAATGTAGCTGAGAATTGAAGGATCTTCAAACAACAGTTTGAACTGTACTTATCGGCGATCGATTATGAAGAAAGATCGGAAAAAACCAAAGCTGCGCTTTTGCTCCATGTAATCGGGAATGACACAGTAGAGGTATATAGTAATTTTGTCTTTGAAGATGGAGATAATTTCAATTTAAAGTTGATAATGGACAGATTTGAAGTATTTTGTATACCTAAGCATAATTAATGTATGAGCTATATAAATTCTTCACATGTGCGCAGAGAGCTGCTGAAACAATTGATCAGTATGTTACTGAGTTAAGAAAGCGTAGTAGAACATGTGAGTTTGGATAGCTCACATTGAAGGTAGACTGTGGCATTCGAGATAATGCTCTGAGAGAAAGGATGTTGAGAGAGCAAGATTTAAATTTTGAAAAAGCTTTGCCTCTTGACAAAGCTTCTGAGACCGTGATATATTGCAGGCTGAAGAGCTTTTTGTCAAAAACTGCAATGTAAACACTGTAAAAAAGCGCGAATTCATCAAGAAATATAATAATACGTCGATGAAACCAACAAAGAGCAAGAAGGCATTGGAAAGAAAAAAGTTATGTGATCGCTGTGTGCAGAAACATCGTCCAAATCAGTGTCTCACATATGGCAAAATTTGCAATGGCTGCGGTAAGATTAATCATTTTTCACGCTGTTGTAGAAGTAGAAAGAGGGAAAATAAAATGAAGCAAGTAAATGCTGTGCTTGAAGATGAACGTGAAGAATTTTATGTGGATGTGCTTTGTGAAAATAAAGTAAGAATGACTGGACTATTCCGTTGCTGTCACGGTCCTGACCAGTTATTTACTGGTTCCCTTTAAATGTCCTTTGTGTCATGATGGGGACCGTTGACTCCTTGTTTTCCTTTAATTCATTGTTTCCCTGTGTTTCTTGGGCTCTGTAATTAAAGGCACTTGATTCTCAGCTGAACGAGCAGTATTTAGTGTCCGGCTTACAGCTATTCAGCGCTAGACTGTCACCAGACGTCACTGAAACAAGTGTGAGCAAGTTAGCTTTACCTTGCCAGAGTGAGCCAAGTCACATCGCCATATCAAGTCAAGTCTTCTCCCCGAAGCAAGTGCTAGTAAGTCGCCTCTCCTCACCGGAGCCAGCCTGTCAAGTTACCGCGCCTGAGCGAGCCCGCTGTGCTACTTCGCCATAGTGAGTCAAGAGCCGATGTCTGTAGTTCCAGGGCCAAGTCAAGAGCTCACCACTACTTGGAGCCACTTCGTGCCGAGATAAAGAACTGTCTACCGATGTGTGGTTTTGTCTCTTCATGTCCTCGCCTCCACTGGGTAGGTCCGGCCGTTTGCCGCTACCCTGAGTTGGGAACTGTCTCCTTGTGTCCTTGCCTCCACTGGGTAGGTCTGGCCGTTTGCTGCTACCCTGAGTGGGGAACTGTCTCTTTGTGCTCTGTGTCCTGTGTCGAAGAAAGAGTCCCGGCTCTGTGTCCTGCGTCCAAGGAAGAGTCCCAGCTCTATGTCCTGATGTTTCGAGTTCCAAGTCCATGTCCGGGTCCCGAGTTCCCAGGCCAAGCCCGAGTCGAAGTCCGGGTCCCGAATCCCAGGCCAAGCCTAGGCCTTGAGTCCCCGTCTTAAGTCCAGGGTCCGAGCCCAACTCCAGCCACACATATTCCCGCTTCCGCTTCATTCACTCCTTGATGTCTTTCTGTACAATCCTTGCTTCCCTTCTTTTCTAGTAACTATTAATAAACTTTACTTTTGTTAATGCTACAAAATATTTTTGTGTCCTGCGTTTGGGTCCACCCGTGCTCCGCACTTGTGACAGTTGGAAGTGAATCAAAACAATATTCTGTTTAAACGTGATACTGGAGCGTAAGTAAATGTTCTTGCAGAATCTGAGTTTAATGCTTTAAAGCCAAGACCGAAGTTACATCAGACAAATATAAAAGTGACTGGGTATTCAGGTGCAGACATCCCAGTTAAAGGAACATGTGCAGCAAAGGTATCACACAAAAATATTGTGCACACACTTTCATTTGTGGTTGTGCCAAAAAATGTACAGTCAATTCTGGGTTTATCTGCCTGTGAAAGACTTAATTTGGTGAAAAGCATTTTAGTTTTGGATAGTGACACAAAGTCAGAATACAGTGACTCGATGAAGGAGTATGAAGACTTGTTTAAAGGGCTTGGTTGACTTCTAGGAGAGCACTTGGTTAAAAATTGACAACACAGTGCAACCCATAATACATCCGTGCAGAAAAGTACCTTTTGCGTTACTTAAAACGGAGCTAGACAGAATGGAAAGGCTAGGAATAAAAAAAAAATGATGAACCAACTGAATGGGTCAATTCGCTTGTCATTGTTGATAAGAAAAATGGAAAACTGAGGATTTGTTTAGATCCAAGAGACTTGAATCGCGCCATTAAATTTCAAATTGCCTACTCGTGAAGAAATTATGTCACAGTTTGCTAATGCAAAGTATTTTAATAAATTCGATGCATCCTCCGGATTCTGGCAACTCAAATTAGATGAACCGAGTTCAAAATTGTGTACCTTTAACACTCCTTTTGCCAGATACTGTTCTCTTGGATTCCTTTTGGAATTGCATGAACTCCTGAAGTGTACCATAAAACCATTCACATGTTATATGAGCACATTGAGGGCATAGATACATCCATGGATGATATTATTATTTGGGGTGCGACTAAACAAGAGCATGACGCCAGGCTCAGACAAGTCTTTGAGGCAACATGCAAGGCCAACCTGAAATTGAATAAAGACAAATGTCAGCTAGGAGTGACTGCACTTACATTTGTGGGTGATATCATTAGCGAAGAGGGTGTGCGTCCTGATCCACTGAAGGTTTCTGCTATTGAGAACATGCCAAGACCGCAGTGTAAAAAGGATGTTCAGAGGTTTATGGGAATGGTTAACTATATCGGAAAATTTATACCCAATCTTTCGGAACAGCTTGCTCCACTGAGGCAGCTAACGGAAAAGAGAAATGAATGAAGCTGGAACCATGAACAGGAGAAGGCATGGCAAAATCTCAAGACAGTACTCACCAAAGAACCTGCGTTGAAATTTTATGATGCTGAGAGACCCATCAAAATCTCATGTGATGCATCTCAAGCAGGCTTAGGGGCAGTATTACTCCAAAAACATGATCAGAAATGGCATCTCATTCATTATCTGATCCAGAAACAAGGGATGCCCAAATTGAAAAAGAATTGCTCAGCATTATGTTTGCTTGTGAGATATTTCATCAGTTTGTGTCAGAGCAATCTATTGATGTGAGCTGTTGATTGCATTGTTTAACAAACCTTTAAAGGACTGGCCTTTGCGAATTCAGCGAATGATGATCAAATTGCAAAGATATGCATTGAATGTGTCATGCACACCTGGAAAATTCATGTACACAGCTGACGCACTTTCCAGAGCTGTGGATCCAACAACAAAAGACAGTCACAGGAATGTTATTGATGTTCAGGTATTCATTGATATGGTCATAGAAACTGTACCTATTGTTCCCAAAAAGGTGGAACTGCTGCGTCTTGAGACAGAGAAGGACAAAATTCCCAGTCAGGTAATACAAGTGGTGTTGGATGGATGGCCAGGTAATAGCTATGACTCAGTAGTACAAGTTTATTGGAACCACAGATCAGAACTGTCTGTTGTGGATGGGATATTGTACAAAGGTAGTAGAATTGTTATACCTAAAAGTCTCCATAAAGAAATGCTTGATAAAATTCATGAAGGCCACCTAGGCATTGAAAAATGTAAGAGAAGGGCACGGGAAGTGATGTTTTGGCCCAGGATGAATCAAGAGGTTGCAGGATTGTTGTCTTCTTGTCAAATATACCTTAAGCACCAACCTAGCAACCCTAAGGAGCCACTGTATCCACACCCGAATCCTCAGAGACCTTATCAGAAGTAGGTGTTTATCTTTTTATTAATACTGTAACAAGAAAGACTATCTATTAATAGCAGATTACTACTCATTGTATCCTGAAGTGTGTTGTCTGGGCAGAATGACTGCAGAAAATGTAATTTACAGGCATGAAGTAGTTTTTTTCAAGACATGGTGTACCAGATGAAGTTTTAACAGACAATGGTCCACAATTCAGTAGTGAATGCATGAAACATTTTGCTCGTGAATGGGGCTTTGTTCATACAACGTCTAGTCCATTTTTCCCTCAGTCTGAAGGATTAGTTGAGAAATCGGTAGGAATTGTCAAGAAACTGATGCACAAAGCAAAAGGTAGTGGAAGTGATTTTTATAAAGCTTTGTTAGCCTACTGAAGTACTGCACTTGAATGTGGATTTTTGCCTGCTCAGCTCTTGATGGGACGATGATTGAGACCTAATCTGCCAATGGATGAGAGCCTTCTGAGAAGAGAGGAAGGTGAACAAGTGAAAAGATGGAAAGATGAACACAAAGCAAAGCAGAAGATGTACAGTGACATGCAAAGGTTTGGGCACCCCAGTCAATATTTCTGTTACTGTGAATAGCTGAGCGGGTAAAAGATTTCCAAAAGGCATAAAGTTAAAGATGATACATTTCGTTAATATTTTAAGCAAGATTGCATTTTTATTTCCATCTTTTACAATTTCAAAATAACAAAAAAGGAAAAGGGTTGAAGCAAAAGTTTGGGCACCCTACATAGTCAGTACTTAGTAACACCCCCTTTGGCAACTATCGCAGCTTGTAAACGCTTTGTGTAGCCAGCTAAGCATCTTTCAATTCTTATTTGGGGGATTTTCGCCCATTCTTCCTTGAAAAGGGCTTCTAGTTCTGTGAGATTCGTGGGCCGTCTTGCATGCACTACTCTTTTGAGGTCTATCCACAGATCTTCAATGATGTTTAGGTCAGGGGACTGTGAAGGGCATGGCAAAACCTTCAGCTTGTGCCTCTTGAGGTAGTCCATTGTGGAATTGAAGGTGTGTTTAGGATCATTGGCCTGTTGTAGCAGCCATCCTCTTTTCATCTTCAGCTTTTTTACAGATGGTGTGATGTGTGCTTCCAAAATTTGCTGGTATTTAATTGAATTCATTCTTCCCTCTACCAGTGAAACGTTCCCCATGCCACTGGCTGCAACGGAAGCCCAAGGTATAGTGGATCCACCCCTGTGCTTAACAGTTGGAGAGGTGTTCTTTTCATGAAATTCTGCACCCTTTTTTCTCCAAACATACCTTTGCTCATTGCAGCCAGAAAATTCTATTTTAACTTCATCAGTCCACAGGACTTGTTTCTAAAAATTTTCAGGCTTGTTTAGATGTTCCTTTGCAAACTTCTGATGCTGAATTTTGTGGTGAGGACACAGGAAAGGTTTTCTTCTGATGACTCTTCCATGAAGGTCATATTTGTGCAGGTGTCGCTGCACAGTAGAACAGTGCACCACCACTCCAGAGTCTGCTAAATCTTCCTGAAGGTCTTTTGCAGTTAAACGGGGATTTTGATTTGCCTTTTTAGCAATCCTATGAGCAGTTCTCTGGGAAAGTTTTCTTGGTCTTCCAGACCTCAACTTGACCTCCACTGTTCCTGTTAACTGCCATTTCTTAATTACATTATGAACTGAGGAAACGGCTACCTGAAAATGCTTTGCTATCTTCTTATAGCCTTCTCCTGCTTTGTGGGTGTCATTTATTTTAATTTTCAGAGTGCTAAGCAGCTGCTTAGAGGAGCCCATGGCTGCTGATTGTTGGGACAAAGTTTGAGGAGTCAGGGTATTTATAAAACTTTGAAATTTGCATCACCTGGTGTTTCCTAACGATGACTATGAACAAGCCATAGCCCTAACAAGCTAATTAAGGTCTGAGACCTTGGTAAAAGTTATCAGAGAGCTCAAATCTCTTGGGGTGCCCAAACTTTTGCATAGTGCTCCTTTTCTTTTTTTCACTATAAAATTGTACAAAACAAAAATAATACACTAATCTTGCTTAACATGTTGAAAAGAACGTTTCATCTTTAACTTTATGACTTTTGGAGATCAGGTCATCTTCTACTCACTTAGCTATTCACAGTAACAGAAATTTTGAGCAGGGGTGCCTAAGCTTTTGCAAGCTACTGTACTTTGATAGATGTTCTCATCCATTACCTGAACTGCATCAAGTAAGAATTCAAGACAAAATGAACACATGGACACAGAAAGCTGCAGTACTTGAAGAAGTAACCCAGATCATACATGGTCCAAACAGAGGAGGGAGCAGTGGTAAGAAGAAATCACCAAGACTGCAAGAAAGAGCCAACTTCAGAGATTCACCTAACGGATGCAGACGAAACAAAACATGTAAATAATAACAAGGAAACACAAGATCTATGTGTACCACGTAGGAGGTCCACTCGTGTTTGTAAACCCACAGAGAGACTGATAGAGACTTGTTGAATTATGTATTTGCTTTGATTAACGTTGTTAATTGTGTTTCTTTTTATGGAAAGGAAGATGTGTTATCACGTGCAATGATGTGCCAGTACATGATTGGACAGAGCACTGAGCATGCGCGGGATTGGCAGAATGCTCCAGCACGTGGCTGGGTTAAGACGTGTTTGTTTATTACTGTAAATAGAAGTTCTCTAATTCGTCCAGAACATAATTCTTTACTATTAATCCATGGTACATTTAAACAGAAGTAACATAACAACATCCATCATTTTTATTAGCATCCTACTGCAGTTAGACCTCATTTGGTCAGTGTGGTTTGCTTTGGTGTTAATTTTCTAAGTGCAAGCCTTGTAATTCTGACCCCAGATTCCCACTCCTGCCTCATTGTAATAGTGGTAAAAAAAAATAAAAAGTTGGTCTAACTTTAAATGGTGACAGATTAGATTTTGGTGTCCCCCACACAAATCTCTGAAGGTTAACGTGCATTGGCACAGGTACTTAGAAAGGAAGAGTTTGTTAGCCTGAGATAGTCGCTGAGGAATTGGATCAGAGAAGGTAAATAAATAGTGCAGAAAGATGGGGGAAAATGAGTTCATGTTTATGGTTTCAATATCCTTTCATAAATCTGATGGCAGAAAGGAAGAAGCTGTTCCTCAATAGTTGAGTGTGTTCCTTTAGGTACTTGTACATCCTTCCTGATGAGAACAGGGCATGTCTTGGGCCATATCCGAACTGGGTAACAGCAAGTCTCGACCACACAAAGATGGACCTAGCAGAGAGAGAGAGAGAGAGAGCAGCTGACCTTGGCCGTGAGATTCATTGGTCAGGTAGGAGACAAGCTATAGGCAATGGAATCCGTTCTCGGTGAAGTTATGGAGGCAATGAGGCAGATAACCAGGTGCTGACAAGCGCAGTCCACAAACTTCAATGCGAAGTGTTAAAGGGAAAATAAACAATAAAGGACTTTCACAGACGAGTTAGTTTTTGATCAGTCGGTTTTTGTTCAGGACCCACTTAGTATGCCAGGAATCAAGGTGGGTCCTCCTTCTGTTGGATCACTCCTGTTGAGAAGCACACTGTACACTTTGTGATAATTTCACACAATACTCAATAAACTATCTCTCGTAAGATGTATATGAGGTCAAGCACTCTTGGAGGTGACATGGATCACCCTGTTGCTACCTTGAATGTTTATCAATCGGCATAATTTCTGACAAACACTCCCAGTGAAATGCGTTCCTTGGTGGAAGTCGACGTGACGTGGCAATCCCCATCTAGGAATACAGTCTTTGGTCAGAGTTTTTGCTGTATGTGTGGCCGTGACTTTCCTTTCTGGAGTAGGTTCCACCTATCTTGAAAAATTGTCCCCTACTACCAGTATGTTCGAGTATCCATAATGCTTCAGCGAAGGTATGCAATCTACTTGTCAACAATATGTCAGCTCAGGATCTCCCGATGCTTCTCAGGTAGATAGTTAAACCCATAGTGAAGCTTGTCTTTGTTGTCCATCTTGTTTTCTATGCCAACAATTTTTAGCCCAATGTCCTCTTTACCCCAATATTGACATTTTGTTTCAGGGTGGGTCTTGGCAGTGTGGTTCAGACCAAGATTGCATTGGATTCCAATACTGTTTCTTAACTGGTGTTGGCTACACAGCTACATCTGCAGAACCTGTGGCTGATGATGTAATAATCTCACTTGGACTTCTATATAGTGACCTACTTGCTTGACGGCTTGCACATGCTCACTATATGCAATGCTGACTTCACTCCTCTTTTATTTTGTCAGCTTCGCCAGTTTGGCAATATCTGGTTTCAGGCAATCTATAAAAGTTTACTTCAAGCGACGGTATCTACTGTAGATTCCTCTGCCATCTTCATTTACTCCCAGAACTCCTGAGTAAAGTTATCTGCACATTCCTGCGGTGATCCTCATATTCAGAAAGATCCTCAGGTATCATTTGCTTGCATCAGCCACTTTCCTTCGATCAGTCTGTTTTTCCCAATCACCTCTCAACAACATCCCAAGCACTTTGTACATTTTGATTATCATCTCCTATATTGCTGTCAGCTCTACAAGTCAACTATCTGATTTGCTGAGAAGACAACATATTTCCAGAATTTGAATGCCATCACTTGCATATAATTCGTACATATTCTTAATACTTTGTTCAGCCCAAATCTTTAAACTTTCTTCTTTAGGATGTTAAATTTCTTTTGACTATTTATCAATCTTTTCTGGTTCAGGTGACTGATGAAGAGCCATCTGTGTTCCTTCATGGGTTCCATCTCCAGTTCTGCATATCTTCACTTTCGTGGCCTTTACTGGGGAAGTTGGGACATGGCTGTAAACCCTATTATTTCATCATTGTCATCCTCACCTGAGTCATTAGAGGTCGCTGTAGAATCCATATCATGTCGATCCCATAATTCCTCCAAGTTCAGATGGTGACACTGCCTCAGAGGATTGACCAATGTAAGGGTCATTTTCCAAAGAGGAGCACCATTGTCTATTTGAAAACTTTGCTGGGTTTTCTGATACTGCTTCAGTTTTTGTTTTGAAGCTTTGTGCAAATTCTGGCGGGCTGCATCGGGGGAGGGGTTACTGCATTGGATGAAAAGAAGCTGCAGAGAGTTGTCCTTTTCTCACTGTTACTGTTACCATCAGGTAGGAGGTACAGAAGCCTGACGACACATACTCAGTGAGTCAGGAACAACTTCTCCCCCCTGCCATCTGTTTCCTAAATGGACATTGAACCCTTGAACACTACCTCACTTTTGAAGTATATATTATTTCTGTTTATTGCACTGTTTTTAATCTATTCAATATATGTAAACTGTAATTGATTTACTTATTTATTATTTTTATATATTTTTTTTCTCTTCTATATTAAGTATTGCATTGAACTGTTGCTGCTAAGTTAACAAATTTCACGATACATGCCGGTGATAATAAACCTGATTCTGATTCTGCACTTCGATTTGATTGTACTTGTTATGTTTTTTTCACACATTCAGTTAATACAAGGATTTGCTCTTTAAACTTAACTTTTTTGCTTGTACTGTTAACTCACATACTTGGTTTCCTGGCTCAGCACATGGCACGTTTAAAGCCGCATATTCAATCTTACAACTCAGCATGTTCACATTTCCTTAACTGCGATAAAACTGCCATCTCCATTCAGTTTAATTTCTTTCCCTCAGGCATTCTCTGGAGTTTACCTCATTCCTTTTCAATATCATCTGGCAGCCAAATTTCATCCTGATTTCTACATTAATCTTATTAAAGTTAAATACATAGTTCAGATCAGAACTGAAACCCTCAGTTATCTGTTCACACCTTAGAACTGAAGGTTCAATCTCCCTTTTTCTGTACTGGGTTTCACAACTTTGACCATTTTCTTAATTTTGTCATGTAGAACACTTGATTTGTGCTTGCTTTTGTGAACAAATTGGATGATCAAATGAAAATTAGATTGCCACACCATCAGTTTGTAATAATTTTAATTTTATTGATGCTCTGCTGCCCTGTAACAGTTGTTGTTACACATAACACATTAATTTGTGCTTGCTTTTTTATCACCAAATTGCAACTTTATAAGTGTAATAGAGCAACATAAAGTTAATAGAATTTTCCTTCACTATTAAACTTCCTTTAGGTAGTGTATTAAGGCAAGGACTAGGTGAATTCTCTGACTGTTTGGAACATAAGGAGCATGGTCTTACATCCTATTAAATGTGTGCGCTAAAACTTACCCTTTCACTTGGGATTCTTCCATGTCCTTAAATATTCACAGCCATCCTGCCGACTATGCCAAGCTGTTGAATCCTGATGCTTTTGGGATCCAAATGTTATTCAGAAGTTAAGAATGAGCCATAAAACTTGTTGCTTATGATCGTTTCATGAAACAAGAGGAAAGAACAGAAAGGAAGATGTATGGCAAGGGACAAAAGAGAGCGACTAAACAGTAATGTGATTTTCTTATAGCAGACTAGAACTAACAGCCATTCCATTAATAACAATTAACCAATAAGATAGCTAGATTCAGGCAATAGGCTAGCTGCTACTGAAACCAGAAAGTTTCCAGAAAAATATTGAGGCAACTGTAACTACCGGAAAACTCACTGAACTCACTCACATGTATTCAGGTGATTATATACAATACAAACAAACATAATAAAGTTAAAGAATAAAACTAACAATTATACACCTCAGTCCACCAGGGCCTTGTTACTGGCTTTGTTGACTGACAGTAGACTGATTCGGTGGTATCAGGCAGATTGACGATGTCCTGTTTTATGTGAACAGGATATCCCTGGGCACCTTCCAAATTCAGTATCATCTTTTACTCTATTCCATTAACTTCCTTTTCAGTATCAGATTCACCACTTTGGACTTCCTGTTAGCATAAAACCCAGAGTTTCAAACATACAAGGGACATTCAGCTGCAAGATGCTATAATGCATTTCTCAGCTGCAGTTGCAGAGGACATGGTTAAGGCCGCTTTGCAGCATTTGCTCAGGCAGTGGTGAACAACAGTGTGCACTCACTCCAGAGGTGCCTGCAAGCAGATATGGAGGGTTGAGTGAAAACACGCCAATGCAGAACCAGAAGGTGGGGACTGCAGCATACAAGTGGGACGTGAAGAGCTGGGGCCCACTAACAAAAGGACATCTTTGGATGCTGACCTGTGGGACTGCAGATTCTCTTGGCCATCTTCCCAATGCAGTTGGTTCCTCAGAACCAGCATTTCACAACACTAAACCAGCAAGCGGTGACGCGAGGTCTACCTGAAATCTAGCAATTCCTTTCTTCCCACAGGTGCTGCTCAACCCACCAAATTTATCCAGGCTCTTAGTTACAATTGACATATGAAGGGTTAATTTCTCTGGAGTGTTGGAGAGATGATAGAAGTTCATAAATTTAAGAGGCATAGATAGGGTAGTCAGTCAGAATTTTTCTCCCAGGGTAGACGTGATAAATGTTAAGGGGCATAAAATTAACATGAGAGGGGGAAAGTTTAAAGGAGATGTGCAGGTAGGTGTTTTTTACACAGAGTGGTAAGTGCATGGGTTGGTCTGCCAGTGTTAGAGGTGGGAGCAAAGATGATATTGGTGTTTACCGGGCTGTTAGACACATGAATATGTAGGGAATGGGGTGGGGTGGAATAGGGATCATGACAGAGGAGATTTGGTTTCATTATTTGGCATGGTCAGTGTGGAATGGGGAATTGTTCCTGGGCTGTACTCTTCTCTGTTTACTACTGGGGCACTGGCATCTGTCCATCCTGGGGTGGATATGTGAATGTATCAGTGGGGAAACAATGGTGAGAGGAATCCCCTGTTGCATTCAATGTTACAGGGGCCAGAGAGACAAGCTCCCTGGGGCCCGGCACCAACAGCCACAGGGATGCAGAATAAACAGGTGCTGGGTCTGACAGAGAGCTGAGTGATAGAGCTGCCTCTATTCGATACTGCAGTAACGTCCTGGTGCTTTCTCTTTCAGTTGTGGAAGAAGTACGGCGATGTGGTGAGTTTAGAGTTTGGATGGACAAACCTGGTGGTGCTGAGTGGCTTCAAGACCCTGAAAGAGGCTCTGGTGAAGAAATCGGAAGATTTTGCAGACCAGCCATCCTTTCCGATTTATGAGAAGTTCTTTCAGCGGGTCGGGGAGGGTGAGTATGAACTGGGCACCAGGGAATGTCCTGGGCACCGGTGGGAGGGATTGGGGATCGTTGGACATCAGGTTTCTGTGAATGATCATTGCACTGGGAACCCGAACACCAGACTGGGGAGGAGGGTGAGAGATCATCATGTCCAAAGAAATTAGGTCAAAAATATCCAGAAATACTGGAGACCAAGATCTCTGTAACTGCATCTTAATATGTACAGACAAAAGGAGTCTCACTGGGTTGTCTTGACGATTTAATGTTCTGCATGGTACTGAAGTGCCTCCTAAGACACTATTTTATCTTTTATTTCGTTATATATTCCCTTCCTCAGCAAGGGTCCAGAGGCAGTTGACAAGGATGATTCTGGGAATGAAAGGGTTATCATACGAGGAACGTTTGATGCCTCTGAGTCTGTACTCACTGGAACTTAAAGGGATGACGTGGAGCTCCTTGAAATCTTTCGAATGTTGAAAGGCCTAGACGGAGTAGACGTGGAAAGGATGTTTCCATGGTGAGGGAGTCTAGGACAAGAGGGCGCAGCCTCAGGATAGAAGGGCATCCTTCAGCCAGAGAGTGGTGAATTTGTGGAATTTGTTACCACAGACAGCTGTGGAGTCCAGGTCATTGGGTATACTTAAGGCAGAGTTTGATAGGCTCTTGATTGGACATGGCATTAAAGATTACGGGGAGAACGCCGGGGAATGGGGTTGAGGAGGGGGAGAAAAGGATCAGCCATGATTGAATAGTGGAGCAGATTCAAGGGGCCAAATGGCCTAATTCTGCTCCTATGTCTTATGGGATAAATACCACCAGTCTAGATATCATCCCTGAAGAAGATGGCAAAGTTTGTCATTGAAACGTCAGGTATAATCGATACTTGTACCCGGCTGGAAGCTGGAGAAGAGATTATTTGTCTTCTACCACTGACAGTTTGTAGTCCTGACTGAGGTGAAATAATGTGATTCTGGGATGATTCAGCCTTGTTAATTATGAATGAGTTATTGAGACAATGGGACGCTGGACTCACCTGATTTTGGTTATTTTGCCAGTTCACGATATTCATAAATATTTCTGAATGAGCATTGTAGAAAATAAAGCTGAATGGAAACAAGAAACAATCTGATAGAGCAATGTAACAGATCAAGCAGCATCTCGGGAGGTGGAGGTGGAGGAATTGTCGATGTTTTGGTTTGAAAATCTGCGATCAGGGCCCACAACATTGACTATTCCTCCCTCCCCCACCCCCAGATGCTGCTCAAGATGCTGAGTTCCTGCAGCAGATTGTGTGTTGCTCCAGATTCCAGCATCTGCAGTGTAAGATGAATGTAACACTGTGTGGGTTTTCCATTGTCCATTTTGTTCTCTGCTGCTGGCATTTCAGTTAATGTTGTCTGTTTCACAATCACACCCCAAAGTCAAAACTCGTGGAGTCAAACAGCACAGAAACAGGCCCTTCAGCCCATCATGACCATGCTGATCATCAAATACCCGTCTGTACCAATCCCATTTACCAGCATCTAATCTATCACCTCCCATGCTTCGGTGAATCAAGTGTTCAGGTAGATAATTCTTAAATGTCTTGGGAACTTATTTCCACCACTCTATCAGGCAGGGCGTTTCAGGTTCCAAACATCATCTGTCTGAGAAGCTTTGCCTCAGATCCCATCTAAACTTCCTACCCCTTCACTATAAACTTTAAACTCCTGCCCTCTAGTTTTTGACTTCTCTACCATGGGGAAATGTTTCTTACCATCTGCTGTCTTAGCCCCTGATAATTCCCAC
Source organism: Mobula hypostoma (assembly GCF_963921235.1). Lineage (NCBI taxonomy): Eukaryota > Metazoa > Chordata > Chondrichthyes > Myliobatiformes > Myliobatidae > Mobula > Mobula hypostoma. Next base: position 46,844,860 of record NC_086119.1, on the reverse strand, counting down.
TGTTCCTGCAGGTATCGTCTTTGCAAAGTATGGGAACTGGTGGAGAGAACTGAGAAGATTCTCACTTTCCACACTGAGAAACCTTGGGCTTGGGAAGAAGTCGCTGGAGTTGCAAATTGTGGAGGAAGCAGAACTTTTGAGTAAAGCATTTGAAGAGGAGAAAGGTAACAAAGCAACTTTCTAAAGAACCAAGAGATGCCTTGACTGCTGTGGAAATGTAAACTATTTATTTATGCCAACACTGAAATCCACGAAGAATTTGGAAGGTTTGTCAATCTGGTAGGAAGAATGGAGAAAACCAAAGTAGAATAAAGTATGTGGGAAAACAGGAAATATCGAAAATGCACAGCAAGTCAAGGAACATGTGCAGGAAGAGAAACATTTGATATTTAATCTCTGAAACTCTTCATCAGAACTGGGGAAGAGAGAAAATATGTTAGTTTTCTCTATTGCAGAAGCTGAGGGGGGAATAGGTGGAACAGAGGGACCATCCCTGAAAGGGCGAGACCAAATTAGTTAAAGTAACATTGGTTTGGATTTGTGTCCATGTGGGGCTGGGGGACATGCCCAGAAAGGCCACGTATTCAAATACAAATGACTGGGCCCAAACACTGACTGGCAGAAATGGCTATTTCTGGTACAGACAGAAAGAAAGGGTGAGATCGCTGAAGCTGGAGAAAGTGATATTGAAGTTAGAAGGCTGCATTATGCTGAAACAGAAAATTAGGTGATATTTCTCACTGTTGAAACCATGCAGCAAGTCCGAGTGGGAATGGAATGAAGAATTAAAGTTCCAGGCAACAGGAAGCTCAGGGTGCCTAAGATTTTCATTGAATAAAGAATCACAATCAGAATCAGACTTACGATCATGAACTTAAATGGTTTCTGAATCATTGAGTGTGGGACTTCAGGTTCTGTACCTCCTCCACCTTGGTAGTAACAAGAAGAGGGCATTTCCTGGATGGTGAGGGGTTTTACTGATGGATGCCCCCTTTATAAGGCCTTACCTCTTGAAGAAGTTCTTGATGGGGGGGGTGGGGGGGAGAAGCTGTACCTTTGATGGAGCTGGATGAGAAAATGACCATTTGCTGCCTCTTGGGCCCTGTGCCAGAGAGTCTTTAGTGATATTCTGAACTCCGTTCTGAAAGGGCAACAGGAAGTGGGGGGGGGCCTGGGTTTATGGGTGCATGCCATTGAAAGTGGTAGTGTAGGTTGAGAAAATGATTAGTATGACATAAACAATGTTGAACTTCAGCAGTAGAAGCAGAATGTATAAAAGTAGCAAATTCATGCTGGACCTTTATAACATTCTGGCCTGGCTTCAGCTGAGCCATTGTTTTCAGCTGGAGTCACCTCGATATAAGAAGGATCTGATGCCATTACAGAGGGTTCCAGAAAATATTGATGAGAATAGTTCCTGGGATAAGAAACTAACTTTACAAGGATAGACGAGAGACAGGCGGGCAGTTTCTTCAGAGAAAGCTGGGGAGATTTGGTAGACTTCTATAAAATGCTGAAAAGTCTGGGCAGTGAAAGGTCACAGGTACAAAACAAAAAGGAAAGGAACTAAGACTGACTTGAGGAAAGTCTATCACATGGAGCAGGTACTTGGAATCTGGAATGCACTGTTGTCAGATGTGATGGTCCTGAGAAAATGGTCATTAGACAGCAGGGAAGTGACCTTTGACACATAAAAGTCAGGCGAAATCTTGCCTGACTGGCAGAAGGAAAACAGTGGGAATAACGAGGGCATTTTCTGACCGGCTGCCTGTGGATTAGCGGCGTTCCACGGGGGGGGGGCGGGGGTGGTGTTGGGTCCACTATTTTTCATGTTGTACACTTGTGATCTGGATGATAGCGTTGCTGGATTTGTGGCATGTTCACAGGTGACCCAATGATATGTGGAGGGGCAGCCCATGTTGAAGCAGGGAGTGTTCAGAAAGACTTGCACAGATGAGGGGAACAGCTAGAAAGTGCAGATGGAGCAATGGAGCAAAGTCTGTGTTCATGCACTTTGGTCGATGGAATGAAGGTGTGGACTATTTTGTAAACGGAGCACGCATTCAGAAATCAGAGGTGCCAAGGGACTGGGGGCTCCTCATACAAGGTTCCTTAAAGGTTAACTTGCACTCTGAATCAGTGGCAAGGAAGGCAAATGTAATGTTAACACACATTTCCATTGACCAAAATATAAAAGCAAGGAATAATGCTGAGGCTTTATAAGGCATTGATTAGACCACAGTTAGGGTATTGTGAGCAATTTTGGGCCCCTTATCTGAGAAAGGATCTGCTAGAATTGGAGAGGGTCTAGAGGAAGTTTATCAGAATGATCCTGGAAATGAAAGGGTTAACAATGAGACCTTAGATAGCTATGGACCTGTACTTGCTGGAATTTAGAAGAATGAGGAGAGAGGGTCTCATTGAAACCTACCAAGCATCCTAGTATAAAGGCCTATATTGTATGGATTAGCAGAGGATTTTTCCAACAATGGGAAGTCCAAGTCCAGAGGGTACAATTATAAAATAGAAGGATGTCCACTTAAAATGGAGATGAGGAAGAATTTCTGTAGCGAGAACACAGCCAATCTGCGGAATTCATTGGCCAAGCCATTGGATATATTTAAAATGGAGTTTGATTAGTTACTTAATTAGTGAAGGCGTCAAAGGTTATGGGGAGAAGTCAGGTGAGTAAGGTTAAGGGAAAACAAATCAGTCCAGATTGAATGGTGCGGCAGACTCAATGGGCCAACTGGACTAATTCTCCTCCTATGTCTTATGTTCCAGACATCAGTTACTGAATCTCTTAATACCATTGATATATTTAACAAACAGCTTTTACTTACATCCCTACACTGGAACACTCACAGTTTGTCGTTATTGTTCCAGGACTTGCGTTTGATCCACATTTCAAGATAAACAATGCCGTCTCAAATATCATCTGCTCAATTGTCTTTGGATATCGCTTTGATTATCAAGATAAAAAATTCCTTCAATTTCTCCACGTCATTGAAGAAGTTTTCCTCTTGGAGGGAGGATTTTGGGGTCAGGTGGGTTGGACTCAGAGTTTGTAGATATCAGAGAACTCAGTCAATACGAGGTTAGGGCTTGAGCTAGTAGGTGTTTACAATGTCACTTGTGGGAGAGACTCGAAGAAAAGGACGTGACTACAAGACAAGGGGGTGGAAACATCTACTTGAAACATCAGGAGAAAAACAGAGTTAATGATCAGGATTGGAGAAGTGAGAAAAGTGTATTTTAATTTTCAGAGAGAGGAAGGGATGGAGAGGGGACAGGAGAATGTCTACAGTAGGATGGGGACTAAGGTTGTTCTGGCATGAGTGACTCTCAGACCTATTGTAGGGTTTTGCCTTAAACCATCAATGATTCCTTTACCCCTGCAGTTGCTGAGTTCCTCAAGCAGAATGTTTGTTGCTCCAGATCCTGGCATCTGCACTCCTTGTATCTCCTATTTACTTATGTTGTGTTGTTTGGAGGAAATACCGAGAATATTTCAGACACCGTGAAGGTGAAAAGACCAATCTTTTTCCACTATAAGTCTTCTTCATTTCTTAATATGCAATCAATTTTACCTCCACCCACTTAACACATTGGAAAAATCCTTGGAAATCATTTAAAATGAGAGAGAGGGAATGGCTGGATTGACACCTTATAGTTTGCACATTCAGCCAGTCAAATATTTGATGTATTTTTGGTTCAAGTGTGATGCGACAAGTGCTCCTGCCAGAGCTATCCAAGAACATCTGTCCAACATCAGTAAAACACACTGACCATTTTCTGGTCAGATTGAAGCATTCCTCTTGACTCATACACTTTTCCCGCAAAACCCATCCACATGTCTTTTAAGTTTATCGTTGAGACTTTCTGTTACGTTTATATCCCTGGGCTGTAGACATTCTACATAAGAATCATTTTACCAACCTTTTTGTTCCTTCAGCTTTGTGTTTTGCATCAAGACCATTGACGGGAGCTTTAATAGACTTATCAAACTGTACCAAACTTACAACAGATTTTATTGATGCTCCTACAGTTCTTACATATGACTTAAATGAGTTCCAATCCACTTGAAACAACAAAAGATGACCCACTTAACCAGAGTCTTACAGAGTTTCATCAGATTGTCAGCTCAGGCCACCAGTCTACCTCAAGTTAACTGAGTAGTTCAAAACTTCTTCCACTGCAGCCTTAATTGTCCAAGCTCTTTAACCTTGTTGTCCTCTGCTTTGGATGAGCTGCCTGACTGGACAATGAGGTCCACCTTTCCTCGTATTTTGCTTAGTATCTGTACACCTGTGTCTGGAAGCATTATGTCGCCGGGATGGCCTTGGTCCCCACCCGACTATAGGCATTCCTTTTTTTCTCTCCATCCCTCCCTCTCTTTGTAACTTAAGATACATTTCTCCAGGCCCGAAACATTAATCCTTTATCTCTCTCCCCTGATGTATCTAGTGTTACTGAATATTTCTAGCATTTCCTGTTTTTATAGCAGATCTCCTGCATCAGTTTTTGCTTCAGTTACCAGCCATTTACATGTTACCCCCTCATGTAGATCTGAATTGTTAGATTTTTGTCACTGTTAAGTCCACAAGGCCCTGGCTTGTCCTGTGCTTCACAAATTGGGAGCTGCCTGTGGATGTGATACAAGCCCACACAGCTCGTGGTTTGGATCTCCTGGAGGAGATGTTAGTACCCCAGGCTTATCGGTATTTTCAATAGGTTACTCACCTCAAAGGCGGAAGAGAAAAGCAAATCTGAAATAAAACCAGTAAAAGTTAGAAATATACAGCAGACTGGACAGTGGAAAGAGCAACCAAGATGAGATTTCATCAAAAAGAGAATGTTTGAGCTTCAGAATCTGAGAGTAACAGTAATGTTTTCAATCCTTTCCAACTCATAATCAAAGGAAATGGAAAATGAGGGCAGCAAAATTCCAACCCATATACCAAGCTCTTTTCTCCTCTCCTGGACTTCTCATTGCTCTCTCTAATATCCAACTCAAATAAAATTATTCTTCATATGTAAGCTTAGCATTGTTTAAATGAGCTTAAATCCTCACATTCACCAGTGATGGAGAAAAGAAAACCAGGAATTTGAGGGAATGCAGAGATTTATGGATTGTATGAGTATGGCTGGCAAATACAGAGAGGGGTTTCAACGTGGACAATTTATCAGTGCAGCATTCAGAATGATGGTGTTCAGCAGTGTGACTGAAACCACAGTCAACATGATTAATTACCTTAATTGCAAAATTAATCATGATTAGTTCTTTTAGTTGCTCAATAGCCCCACAAAATGCCTGTTATGTGGTGATTTGTTTCATGGATACAACTCTGTGTGATTATCTCCTGTGATTCCCTGCATTGCATCAATGATGACAATTCACAGGTAACACATGGACTGTCTCTGCAAGCACCAGAGAAAATGCACATTCTGTATGTGGGTGTATCTGTGATGGGTATAGTGAATGAATTTCTACATTTTGAGTTTTCAAGAAAATCACATATAGGTTGTGAAGTTATATTTCAATCCCTGTCTCTATTGCAGATGATGAATACATTTCCCTTTATTCGTTGTCTCCCGGGGCCGCAGCATAAAATATTTGAAAATCAAGAGAAAGTAATTCACTTTTTACAAGAAATCGTTACAGCACATAAAGAATCATGGGATCCAAACACACCTAGGGACTTCATTGAGGCTTTCTTAGCCGAGCAGGAGAAGGTATGTAATGGAAAAGTTACATGTTTCAAAGTGACTCTCATCCGAAACATTAATTCTGTTTTTCTCTCCACAGATGCTGCCTGACCTCCTGAGTGTTTCCAACATTTTCTGCTTTTTTATTACAGATTTACAGCATGTGCAGTTTTTATTTTGATTTTCTTTATAAGCTTCAAAGTTCCGTAACACTGAGTGCCTGCTGACAAACTACAGTTATGCATGGGTTGGAATAAAACCATAAGATATAGGAGCAGAATTAGGTAATTTGGCCCATTGATTCTGCTGCACCATTTCATCATGGCTGATCCAATTTTCCTCTTCACCCCTGTCTCCTGCCTTCTCTCGTCTCCCTTCATGCCCTGACCAATGAAGAATCTGTCATTCTCTACCTTAAATATAAATAAAGACTTGGACTCCTCACCCTCTGGCAAAGAATTCCAGAGATTCACCACTCTCTGACTGAAGAAATTCCTCCTCATCTCTATTCTAAAAGGATGCCCCCCTATTCTGAGGCTGTGTCCTCTGGTTTTGGGCTCTCCCACCAGAGGAAACATCCTCTCCACATCCACTCTATCAAGGCCTTTCACCATTCAATAGGTTTCAATGAGGTCACCGTTCATACTTCTGAATTACAGTGAATACAGGCCCAGAGGCATCAAACACTCTTAATATGACAAGCCATTCAATCCTGGAATCATTTTCATGACCCTCTTTTGAACCCTCTCCAGTTTTAGCACATCCTTTCTAAGATAAGGGTATCCAAAATTACTCATAATACTCCAAGTAAGGCCTCACCATGCTTTACAAAATCTCAGCATTACATCCTTGCTTTTATATTCTAGTCTTCTTGAAATGAATGCTAACATTTCATTTGTCTTTCTCAATATAGACTCAACTTGCAAAGTAACCTTAAGGGAATTCTGCACAAGGACTCCCAACCCCTTTGCTTCTCAGTTTTTTGTATTTTCTCTCCATTTAGAAAATAGTCAACCCTTTCATATCTTCTACGAAAGTGCATGAACATACACTTCCTGAGACAGTATTCCATCTGCCATTTCTTTGCCCATTCTCCCAATCTGTCAACATCCTTCTGTAGCCTCTCTACTTTCTCAAGACTACCTGTGTCTCCACCTATCTTCATATTGTCTTCAAACTTTGCAACAAAGCCATCAATTCCATCATCCTAATCACTGACATATAATGTAAAAAGAATCAGTCCCAACAGAGACCCCGATGGAACACTACTAATTACTGTCAGCCAGCCAGCCAGCCCGAAAAGGCTCCCTTTATTCCCACTCTTTGCCTCCTGCCATTCAGCCACTGCTTTATCCATCCTAGAATCTTTCCTGTAATACCATGGGCTCGTAGCTTGTTGAGCAGTCTCATGTGTGGCATCTTGTCAAAGGCCTTCAGAAAATCCAAGTACACAACATCAACCGATTCTCCTCTGTCTGCCCTGCTTGTTATTTCTTCAAAGAATTCCAACAGATTTGTCAGGCAAGATTTTCCCTTGAGAAAACCATGCTGACTGCAGCCTATTTTGCCATAGGCCTCCAACTATCCTGAGACCTCATCGTTTATAATCAACCCCAACAGCTTCCCAACCACTGAGGTCATACTAACTGGCCTGTAGTTTCCTGTCTTCTACCTCTCCACTTGAAAAGTGGACTGACATTTGCAATTTTCCAGTCTTACAAAACCATTCCAGAATCTAGTGTTTCTTGGAAGATCATTACTAATGCCTCCATGATCTCTTCAGCCACCTCTTTCAGATCTCTGAGGTGTACACCATCTGGTCCAGGTGACTTATCTATCTTCAGACCTTTCAGTTTCCTAAGAACCTTCTCTCTAGTTGTGGTAACTTCACACACTTCATGACCCTTGACACCTGGAACTTTCACCATACGGCTGGTGTCTTCCACCATGAAGACTGATCTAAAATACTTATTCAGTTTGTCTGCTATTTTGTTGCTTCCCATTACTACCTCTCCAGCATCGTTTTCCATTGGCCTGATATTTACTCTCACCTCTCTTTTACACTTTTTGTATCTGAAGAAAATTTTGGTATTTCCTTTAGTATTATTCGCTCACTTACTTTCATGTTCCATCTTTACCTTCCTAATGACTCTTTTAGTTGCCTTCCATTGTTTTTTTAAAAGCTTCTCGATCCTCTAACTTCCCACTAATCTTTGCTGTATTATATGCCTTCTCTTTGGCTTTTATGTTTTCTTTGACTTTTCTTGTTAGCCACGATTGTGTCACCTTTCCATTAGGATACTTCTTCCTCTTTGGGATGTTTATATCCTGTGCCTTCTGAATTGCTTCCAGAAATTCCAGCTACTCCTGCTCTGCCATCATCCTTGCCAGTGTTCTTTTTCAATCAATTCTGGTCAGATGCTCTCTCATACCCCAGTAATTACCTTTACTCCACTGTAATACTGATACATCTGACTTTAGCTTCTTTGTTTCAAATTTCAAGGTGAATTTGATCATCTTATGATCACTTGCCCCTAAGGGTTATTTTACCTTAAGATCGCTAATCAATTCTGGTTCACTGCACAACACCCAATCCAGAATAGCTGATCCTCTCGTAGGTTCATCCACCAGCTGCTCTAAAAAGCCATCTCGTAGGCACTCTAGAAATTTCCCCCTCTTGTAATCCAACACCAAACTGATTTTCCCAATGAAGTCCGCTATGACTATTGTAACCATGCCCTTTTGGCAAGTATTTTCTATCTCCCATTGTAATTTGTAGGGATCATCCTTAATAGTGTTTGGGGGTCTGTATACAACTCCCAACAGGGTATTCTTACCTTTGCAGTTCCTTAGCTCAATCCACAATGATTCAACACCTTCCAACCTTACGTGACCTCTTCCGAATGATTTGATTTCATTTTTTACCAACAGAGCAATGCTGCCCTCTCTGCCTTCCTGTCTATCCTTTCAAAACGATGTATATCCTTGGATATTAAGCTCCAGCTATAATCTTCTTTCAGCCATGATTCAGTGATGCCTAGGACATCATACCTGCCAATCTGCAACTGTGCTGCAAGTTCATCTACCTTATTCTGTGTACTGCACGCCTACAAACACAACACCTTCATTGCCCTTTTGGCATGCATTTTCTATCTCCTGTTGTAATTTATAGGCCCCGTCCTTACTCCAGTTTGGGGGACTGTTTACAATCCTTTTCACCCTTTCAATTTTGTCCACCTTTTATGTTGCAAGTCATCTTGTTGACTGCAGTTTTGCCCTATCAACAGCCTTTCCTCACTACACGTTGCTTCACTTTGTAAACCAGCTACCTCACTTTCAGCTCTATGATCCGCCTTTCCTATGATACCTCTTGCATGGAAATATACACAGCCCTGGATACTAATTGCACCGTGCTCAACATTTTGATTCCTAACTTTGTCTGAGGTTTTACCAGCATCTGTCTCCCCAACCTCTCCACTAACTGTTGTGGCACTCTTGTTCCCATCCCCCTGCACCTCTAGTTTGAACTTCACCGTGCAGCATTAACAAACCTTCCTGCTAGGATATTAGTCTCCCTTCAGTTCAGTTCCCACCTTCCCTAGAAGAGAGCCCAATGATCCAAAAATCTTCTGCATTCCACCCTACACCAACTCCTTAGCCACGTACTAAACTGTATAGTTTTTCTAGTTCTGGCCTCACTAGCACGTGGCACGGATAACATTCTTGAGATCACAACCCTAGAGGTCCTGCCCTTTAACCTGGCACCTAACTTCTTGAACTCCCTGTGCAGAACCTCGTCATTCATCCTACCCATTTCATTAGTACCTACGTGGACCACATCTTTTGGCTGTTCACCCTCTCACTTAAGAATGCTGAGGACTCAGTCTGAGATAGCTTGGACCCTAGCATCCGGGAGGCAACATATCAACCTGGGATCTCGTTTCCGCTCATAGAGCCTCCTGTCCATTTCCCTAACGAATCCCCTATTACCACAGCATGCCTCTTGTCCCCCCTTCCCTTCTGAGTCACAGAGGTATACTCATTGCTAGAGACTCAACGATTGCGACCATCTTCTGTTAGATCATCAGTGGTCAGATGGCGATCAGCATTGGGTGTCTTGCTTGATTTTGCTCTGCCAGATTTCTTTCCTGGCTGACAAATAGTGACTGGACATGATTAGAAATTGAATCTGTGTTGTCTCTGGTCCCTGATGACTATGACAGTAATGTACCGAGTCACCGGGGGAGCGACCAACCAAGCCAAGTCAAGGTCCCTTTTTGAGTTTATTGTCATCTGAGAATCAATGTATCAGAATCGGGTTTATTACCACTGAAATATGTCATGGAATTTGTCATTCTGCAGCAGCAGAGTAGTGCAATACATAAAATATTTAATAAAAAAATGTATCTCTTAAAAGTAAGTAGTGCAAAAAGAAAGCAAAAATCATGAGACAGTGTTTAAGGATTCATGGGCTATTCATATATCTGATGCTGGGAGTGAAGAAGCTGTTCCTAAAACAGTGAATGTGTGACTTTAGACTCTTGTACATTGTCTTTGATGGTAATAATGAGAAGATACCTTCTGGGTGGTGAGTGCCCAGAATGATGCAAGCGGCCTTTTTGAGGCATTGGATTTTGAAGATGTCCATGATCGAGCTGGCTGAGCTTACAACTTTCTACAAGCTTTTTTCCCGATCCTGTGCAGTGGCCCCTCCAAAAGGCTCACCACAGTACATCTGTAGAAATTTGCTAGTCTTTGGTGACATATCAAATCTCCTCAATGAAATATAGGCGCTGGTAATTGTATCAGTATGTTGGGCCCAACATCGATCTTCAGAGATGTTAACATACAGGAACATGAAAATGCTTACCCATTCCACTGCTAGCCTCTCGATGAGGACTAGTGTGTGTTCCATCAACTTCCACATCCTAAAGTCCACAGTCAGTTTCTTGGTGTTACTGATGTTGAGAGTGAGTTTGCTGTTGCGTCCCCACCGAACCGGATAATCTGTCTCGCTCCTTTAGCCCTCCTCATCACCATCTCAGATTCTGCCAACAGCAGTTGTGTCATCAGTAAATTTATGGATGGCGTTTGTGCTGGGTCTAGCCGTGGATTCATGAATGTGGACAGAGTAGAGTTGTAGGCGAACCATGTACCCTTGATGTAGGCTGTTGTTAATCGTCAGTGAAGAGGAGATATTATTTCAATCTGTGCTGATTGTGGTCTCCCAATGAGGAAGACAAGGATATAGTTGCAGAGGGAGATACAGAGGCCCAGTTTTTAGACCATAAAACCATATAACATAGGAGGAGAATTAGACCATTTGGCCCATTGAGTCTGCTGAGATAATGGCTGATTTATTTTCACTCTTAACCCCATTCTCCTGCCTTCTTTCCATAGTGGAAACATAGAAAACCTACAGCACGATACAGGCCCTTCAGCCCACAAAGCTGTGCCAAACATGTCTTTACCTTAGAACTACCTAGGCTTACCCATAGCCCTCTACTCTTCTAAGCTCCGTGCACCCATCCAGGAGTCTCTTAAAAGACCCTATCATTTCTGCCTCCACCACCGTCGCTGGCCGCCCATTCCACACACTCACCACTCTCTGCGTAAAAAAACTTACCCCTGATATCTCCTCTGTACCTAGCTCCAAGCACCTTAAAACTATGCCATCTTGTGGCAACCTTTTCAGCCCTGGGAAAAAACCTTTGACTATCCACATGATCAATGCCTCTCATTATCTTGTACACCTCTGTCAGATCACCTGCCGTCCTCTGTCGCTCCAAGGAGAAAAGGCCAAGTTCACTCAATCTACTATCATAAGGCATGCTCCCCAATCTGGGCAACATCCTTGTAAATCTCCTCTGCACCCTTTCTGTGGTTTCCACGTCCTTCCTGTAGTGGGGTGACCAGAACTGAGCACGGTACTCCAAATGGGGTCTGACCAGGGTCCAATACAGCTGTAACATTACCTCTCAGCTCCTAAACTCAATCCCACAATTGATAAAGGCCAATACACTGTATGCCTTCTTAACCACAGAGTCAACCTGTGCAGTAGCTTTGAGTGTCCTTTGGCTCGGACCCCAAGATCCCTCTGATTCTCCACACTGCCGAGAGTCTTACCATTAATACTATATTCTGCCATCATATTTGACCTACCAAAATCAATCACCTCACACTTATCTGTGTTGAACTCCATCTGCCACTTCTCAGCCCAGTTTTGCATCCTATCAATGTCCGCTGTAACCTCTGACAGCCCTCTACACTATCCACAACACTCCCAACCTTTGTGTCATCAGCAAATTTACTAACCCATCCCTCCACTTCCTCATCCAGGTCATTTATAAAAGTCATGAAGCGTAGGGGTCCCAGAATAGATCCCTGAGGCACACCACTGGTCACCAACCTCCATGCGGAATATGACCCATCTACAACCACTCTTTGCCTTCTGTGAGCAAGCCAGTAATGGATCCACAAAGCAATTTCACCTTGGATCCCATGCCTCCTTACTTTCTTAATAAGCCTTGCATGGGGTACCTTATCAAATGCCTCTGGCTAAAGGAGTTCCTCCTGATGTCTATTCTAGAGGGACATACTTCTATTCTGAGGCTTTGGCCACTGGTCTTAATCACATCTACTCTAGGTCTTTCAATACCTGAAAGTTTTCAATGAGATCCAACCCTCATTCTTCTAGACTCCAGCAAAAAATGGCCCAGAGCTATCAAACTCCCCTCATACCCTTTCAATCCTGGGATCATTCTCATGTACTTCCTCTGGGCCCTCTCTAATACCAGCACATTCTTTCTTAGATAAGGGCCCCAAACTGCTAACAATACTGCAAATGTGGTCTGACCAATGGTAAATAAAGCCTCAGTATTCCATCCTTGCTTTTATATTCTAGTTATCGAAATGAATGCTAATATTCCATTGGCCTTCCTCACCACTGACTCAGCCTGCATGTTAGCGTTTAGGGAATTCTGCGCAGGGACTCCCAAGTCCCTTTGCATCTCTGATTTCTGAATTTGCTCCCAATTTGCCTTTATTCTTTCTACCAAAGTGCATGAGCATACACTTTACTATACTATATGTTGATTTCTTACCACCATTGATTCAGCCTATGACAGTGGTGTCATCAGCAAATATGAATATGGCATTGGGTCTATGCTTAGTCACACTGTCATCAGTGTAAAGCAAGCAGAACAGGGGGCTAAGAACACAGCCTGTGCTGATGGATTCTGGAGCAGATGTTGATGCTAATCGAAACTGACTTAGGTCTGTAAGTGAGGAAATCAAAGATCCAATTGCACAGGGAGGTATTGCGGCCAAAATCTTGAATCTTATTCATTAGTTTTGAGGAAACGATAGTATTGAATATTGAGCTGATGTCGATAAAGAGCATCCTGACGTTTGTATCTTTGCCGTCCAAATATTCCAGGTTTGAGTGAAGAGATAATGAGATGGTATCTGCTGTGGATCTGTTGTGCTAGTAGGCAAATTGGAGCCAAGTCACTTCTCAGTCGGGAGTTGATCTGTTTCATCACCAATCTTTCAAAGTGCTCCACAACAGTGGATATAAGTGCTTCTTGACAGTAGTCATTGAGGCAGATTACCATGTTCTTCTTAGGCATCTCTAGAGTTGAAGCCTTCTTGAAGCAAGTGGGTACCTCAGACTGCGGAAGCCAAAGGTTAAAGATCTCAGTAAACACTCCAGATATTTGATCAGCACAGGTCTTTAGTACGTGGCCAGGTAGCCCATCCGGGTCAGATTCTTTCCATGGGTTCACCATCCTGAAGGATACTCCCACATCGGCCTCAGGGACTTTTATCACACAGGAGTTGTGGGAGTTCATAATCGTTCCTCCATGTCTTAAAGGTCAAAGTGAGCAAGGAAGGCATTGAGCTCATCTGGAAGTGAAGTCCTGTTCAAGGTGAAAGGGAGCATGGAAGGCATTGAGCTCATCTGGAAGTGAAGTCCTGTTGTTGCTTATGGAGCTTGATTTTACTTGATGTGGGTGATCCCATTCAATCTCTGCTACAACTGTTGAATATCCTTCATTGATTTATGTTTAGTCCGGGAATGCTCATTCGCCCATGAGATGGCTTTCCAGAGATTTTTTTCTGGACCTCTTTTCGCTTTCTTGGTTACCAAACTTAAATGCCTCTGATCTAGCCAATTTATACAATTTAATTTAAACAACGTGTATTGTTGGTTGTTAAGCTCCCAACTGTGATCTTTTTCAGCCATGACTCAGTGATGCTCTCAAGATGAAGCTTATTGATTAATACTTAGGGGATGATGGGATTGAATGCTGAGCTGTAATGAATAGACTGCAACCTGATGTAGGTATTTATGTTGTCCAGATGGTCCAAGGCCAAGTGGAGAGCTGGTGAGATTACATCCACTGTAGACCCATTGTGGCAGTAGGCAGACTGCAGCAGGTCCAGATCAGAGTTCGCTTCGGCAGAGTTAATTCTAGCCATGATCAATCTCGTCTCTCAAAGAACTTCATCACATTAGATATGTGTGCAACTGGGCGATAGTCGTTGAGACAGTTCACCCTGCTCTTGGGTACTGGGATGATTGATGTCCTTTTAAAGCAGGTGGGAACCTCCGACTGCAGCAGTGAGAGACGGAAGATGTGCTTGAACAGTCCTGCCAGTTGTTTGGCACAGATTTTCAGAGCCTTACCAGGTACTATCAGGGCCTCATGCCTTGCTAGGGTTCAGCCTCTTGAGAGAAGTTCTGACATTGTCCTCTGAGACAGTTATCACAGGGTTGGCCATTGTTGCAGGAATTCGCACAGTTATAGCTTTATTCTCCTTTTCAAAGCATGCATAAAATGTGCTTAGTTCATCTGGGAGTGAAGCTTCACAGCCATTTATGATGTTAGGTTGCCTGCAAAGCCAGCCAGAGCTGATATGAAACTGATTCCGTGCAGAATCGCTTTTTTGCTCTCAAGGTAGGCTCTGAAGGTTATACTTGGACTTCCTGTAGATTTCCGGATCACCAGTCCTGAATGATACAGAACTAGCCCTCAGCAGACAGCGATTTTCATGGTTCATGCAAGGCTTTTGGTTTCAGGATGTCCAGTATGTTCTCAAAGCACACTAATCCTCAGTAGTTATACGAGTATGTATTTACACATACACATACACACATCCCCAACACACACATACAAACATTAACAGGCATACAGCCATTTTCTTTATAGTCTCAGGTCCTGATGATGTCGGTGACAACTGTGCCAAATTTATTCCTATTTGAAGATGAATCCTGAATATGGTCCCATCCACAGATTCAAACCTGTCCTGCCTTGACCGTATCAACACGGTATTCCCCACTGGTGCAGTGGTGCTCAGTCTCTGCTTGTACACCAGGAGTAGAAGTGCAGCTAAAGAGCTACAAGGACTTGCCAAAGTACGGGTGTGGGATGGCATGTTAAGTGTTCTTTGTGCTGGTGTAACAGTGGTCATGTGTGTTGGCTCCTCTGTTTCTGTTTTTGATATGTTGGTGGTAGTTGGTCAGAGACTTCTCCAAGCTGGCCTGCTTGAAGACTCCACTAGGATCAGGAAGGCATCAGGGGGTGCTGTGTTGTGACTTCATCACAGTGCTCAGCTCCTTCAGTATCAGCTTTGTATTGGTCAGCGGCAGAATGTACACTGTAACCAGGATGACAACAGACAGTTTGCCGGCAGATAAAATGGATGACACTTGTACGCGAGATATTCCGGATTGACCGAGCGGGACTGAAACACAACTGCTATCTCTGTGCATCACAATGATGGAGCAAACACTCGTCTCTGCCTTTACCTGATGGCGCTCTCTGGTCCATATAGTGGAAGGTGAAGCCTTGAACTGTAGTCCTTTGTCCGGAGTGCTAAGGGTGAGCCATGTCTCTGTGAAGCAGAGTATGTAGCAGTCCCTGAGTGCCCTCTGGTACTGCAATCTTGCTCTGTGGTCTTTCATTTTATTCTCCAGAGACATACATTTGGTAGGAAAATGGGGCCTCAGTGCCTTGCATTTCAGTTTTGCCTGCAGTCCAGTGTGTTGTTCAGATTTTCTTATAGGAAATCTGCACTCACTACCGAAGGAGTCTGCTGATTTTGAGGATCGGTGCAATTTTTAAGCATCCTAAAACTATATTCCTTACTGAAGTACCTATGACTCTGCCTGTGGATTTGAGCTGCTGTAGACCTAAATGGGAATATTTGATGATTCCTTCGGAGTGCACACAAAGAGCTGCCACTCTCCCGCGCCATCTCAACTGAATGGTCAAGTATATGAATGCGCAGCTGAATTGAAAATGTACTTGCAGCAGCCCCACAGACACATTGCATCAGATACACAACAATCAGAAAATATAAATTAAACATAAATTATGCACAATGTTTGCGAGAAAGAACACAACGAGAACAAAAGAAACATTGTAGTATAAAGAGGTTAAAACAGTTGTCCTGTTGTTATACTGAGGTATCGATTAGGGCTGTGAAGGTTGTTCAGGATCTCAATGGCTGAAGGGAAGTAGCTGTTGCTGAACCTGGTAATATTGGGGCTCAAGACTTCTGTACCTCCTGCCTGATAGACTTCTTCACCTAGAGCCACAGGTTAAACTCTGAAAATTCCCAGAGAAAGGCAATGCAACAGCTGAGACAATAAAGAACTGGTTGCGCAGATATGTGGGAGATCTTCCTTGTCTTTGCAGCAGACGCTAGGACTTGCTGACTGCTGTGACATTAGATGTAATTGCAAAGAGAAGGACTCCATTGACTCCAGTTGGTGGGAAACCACTTGCACTCTGGATATTTCTTTCAGGATATATTACACTTGCTGACAATTTCAATGTGATTTTATTTCTGCATTTGGCAAAAGGATAATCCGGGGACAAGTTTCCAGGGATCAAATCTGATCGGTACAGCCTTTCACATTTTTGCTGCTGGTACGGAGACAACCTCGACCACCCTACGCTGGGGTTTGCTCTTCATGATGCTCCATCCAGACGTACAGTGTAAGTGACACCGGGGCTTCTGTGCCTGAGTCAACTCTCCAATTAGATGAGGCCACAGATCACAGAGTCAAATCTCCGATCCCAGTCTCGACCTGGTTGTCACAAGCAGACTGCCTTCTATTGTAGTTGCAAAGTCACACAGCATGGCAACAGGCCCTTCGGCCCACTGACCCCATGCTAACTGTCGACCACCCATTTACAAGAGTGCTACACTAATCTCATTTCATTCTCCCCACATTCCTATCAGCTTCCCCCTCAGATTCTAAACTCATCCACGCACAGGAGTTTATTTACAGTGTCCAATTTACCCACCAACCTGTCTGTGTTTGGGATACGGGAGGAAACCGGCGCACCCAGGGAAACCTATACAGGCACAGAAGAACGTGCAAACTCCACACAGAGAGCACCCGAGATCAGGGTTAAACCCAGGTTTCAGGAACTGTCACGCAGCGACCTTACCATCTGTACTACCACAGGACTGAAAATAGTGTGTGAAAAACCAAAAATGTGAACTGTACAACTTTCTGTAAATCCCGATTGCACTGGCTGTGTAACAGTGTGAATGGAGATGTAAGGACCAGGGTCCCCAAAGCACACAAAGGAGATGGCTGCCCACATATCCTGAAATATTGCTGGGGTTTGGGGTCTGACCAGTTTCTGGGTCAGCATTCCTTAGAGTGAGGGTGTTGACAGCGGAACACAGGCCAATGCTGGAAACAATTCCTGAAGCTTGGCACGTTGATGTACTTGGTGATAGAATGTTCAGACACTCACTCACACTGTGTTGTTGGAGAGATTATCTGTAAAAATTATGCAATCTAAGTTGTATGTTTATTACAGAACTGAAGGATGATTCCATAAATGTCTGCACAATACTCCTTCACCATTGCTTCCTCAGGGAAAGGGCACTGACCTCAGAGGATTATACACATGTTGTAGGTGCACTTAGTAATGGGACATTTGTGCCAATACCCTCAGTGATATTTAAACACACTTTCATGTGGCTTTCATTCAGTCAGTTCTAAAATAGGGGTTACACAGATCTCTCTTTCTAAGATGTTTGCAAGCTTTAAACTCCCAGTTTGACACAGTGGAAACAGCCCATCAATATATTTATATCCCTTCTGTTTTGGATCCAAGACCCACTCCAAAGATTGTGGACATAATTCTGGTTAGCTTTGGGACAGCTGTGTGGTCATTTGGATGAGGTATCACACTGAAACCTTCTTCTCTTTTCTTTCAAAGAAGATTTGGGATTTATCCCTCAATTCACTGTACTGTTCATGAGAACTTCTGATTTGGACTTTCTAATAGAGACTACATTTCAAAAACTTATTTTTTCTGGTTGTAAAGTTGCCCTACTTATTGACACTCAACATGCTAGAAATACTCAGCAGTTCAGGCTGCACCAATGGAGAAAGAAAGAAAACTTACTTCCTGTTTTGTTCCTGCAGCTCGGGTTCACGAGGAGATTGACAGAGTGATTGGGAAGGATCGAAGGCCAAAGTTGGAAGACCAGGAGGAAATGCCATTCACGAACGCTGAAATGCCATTCATGAAACACAACACTTAGGGAATATTGTTCCAGTCTCACTGCCCCATCAAACGTACAGAGATACCACAATTATGGGTTACACCATCCCTAAGGTACAATCTAGAATTAAACTTGGGTATGAGGCCATCTCCTCTACATAAGAAACAGGATTAGAAGTAAGCCTTGTGACCTCCTGGGTCTTCTCTGTCATTCAGCATGATCAGGGCTACTCTCATCTTGTCATCAGTTGCACTCTCTAGCCTGTTTCCCTCAACACTGACTTGCCTGCAGATGGAAAATGGCTCCATCTTGGTTTAGGATACTTTCAGCAACTCTGGCATCGAGACAACTCTGTGAGATAAGAAAGTTCTCATCATTTCTGTCTTAAGAAGGTGATTCTTCCTCAAGGGAGAATCATCCTTTTGGCATCTACAACACTAAGCCACATGAGAAATGTGTTCCAAAGTGATCATCTCTTGTTCTTCTTAACTTCAATGACTCGGTCCAATGTGCTCAATCATTCTTTATAACAAGTTCTTCCACTTAGAAAGTAACATGATGAACCTTCTTTGAACCACTTCCAATAAACTATATCCATTCTGTAAAAGGAGACAATAATTATATACAGCACATAATGTGTGGTCTTGTCAATAATCGTACCAGCTATTATGCTCCACCCCTCCTTGTGTAATGAGGGCCAATGTATCATTTGCCTTCTGAACCACCTGCTGTACCTGTATGACAAATCTGTACATTAAGAACAAGGACAGTTTCATATCCCCAACCACTGTATTCTGTCCTCACTCCTTACTTACAGTGCCTTGGAAAAATATTCAGCCCCCAACCCTTTGTTCACATAAATGAGTATTACAACCAGTGATTTTGATCAATTTAACTGAGAATTTTTAATTGTGAATCACGTGCTCTTTTTTTAACAGTAGAGTCAGATGTACCACTTAGTATTGAGGCCAAAAGCTTCCACTTTAGTCTCATCCGACCACAACACCTTCTTCCACATCTTTACGTTATCTTCTAACTGACGCATTGCAAAGTCTTTATGGGCAAAGGTATGCTTCTTTAGCAGTATGTGTGGTCTATATCTAACACTGTGAATCAGCCAGTTAACACGCTCCTTACTGGAAAGTATGGTGGAGGTAGCGTCATGTTATGGGGATACTTCTCAGCAGCAGGGACTGGAAATCTGGTCAAGAGTGATGGGATGATGAATGCTGTTAAATACAGAGAGATCCTGGATAAAAATCTGCTCGCCTCTGCTGAAAGTTTAAACTGGGGGAGGGAAGTTAGTCTTTCAGCAGGACAGTGACCCAAAGCACACTGCCAGAGCAAACATGAGTGGCTTCAAATGAAGAAAATTGACGTCTTTAAATGGCCCAGTTAGAGTCCTAACCTTACCCCAATCAAACATCTCTGGCAAGATCTCAAGATTGCTGTCCACTGCCACTCTCCAAATAACCCGGCATCGCTTGAGCAATTTTGCAAAGGAGGAATGGGCAAATATTGCTCCATTGCATTGTGGAAAGCTCATAGAGACTGGAAAGCCTGCTGGCCGTAATAGCTATGAGAGGCCGTTCAACTAAATACTGAGTAAAGGGGGATAAATACTTTTCAACTGCTGACAGTTCAAATTTTGAATTTTTAGTTTTTCATGCTTTACAATTTTCCCCATTTTTTTGGGGGGGGGGGGCTGTGCTGTGGAAAAGAGGAGCATGAGATTCACAAATAAAAAATCTCAGTTAAATTGATTAAAATCCCTGGTTGTAAAAATCAGTTCTGTGAACAAATGTTTGGGGGTTGAATACTTTTCCAAAGGACTGTATATTCTTCCTGCCAAGGCTTCTGCTGTAACTTACATTTTGCCACATCAGCAACACAGACAGAATGTTGGGGGAGCTCAGCAAGTCAGGCAGTGCTGATCAAGGGCACCAGCTTGAAACATTGACTCTTTATTTTCTTCCATAAACGCCTCCTTGCCTGCTGACTTCTCCGAGCATTTTGTGTGTGTTCCTCAAGGTTTCTAGGATCTATGGAATTTTTTGTGCAGAATTTCTGATGCATTTTAATTATTAGGGGAAGTGCTGAGTTTTTGATGTTATCTTCGGTAATCCATCGGGATAGGGTGACTCGTCTCCAGTCCAGTTTTAAGGTGTTTGTGTGTAGATGATTTAATGGTGGGGTTACTAGCATATACAGGCTGAACAAAGAGAGGTCCTGGGCCAATGGCAAGAGGTCCAAGTGACTGGAGATAAGCCGTCATCGTACACAGTCACAGGTGTGCATGCAAACACACACACACACACACATTCGCTCACAGGTATGTGCACAATTAAGTACACAAATACACACATGCTTATGCACAAACATGCACGTGCTAGCTCTCTCTCTCACACACACACACACAAACAGCATTGATATACACAGAAACAAACACTTACGTGTGCGCACACACAAGTATACACAAACACAAAACTCCCTCATTCGGACCGACTACCCTTCCCAAGTCTTCCCTAACTGTACCCTCCAAACTCCACCTACTCTTGGTCCCTCTCCCTTCCATTCACTGACTTCCCAGCTGGTGCCTCTGCCTGTCTCCACATCTCTGCCTCTGCAGGGCTGCTCTCCGAAGTGTGATTACTCTCCCAGCCCCACATTCTGCAACCGGCAGCCCAGCCCAAAACTCCCCAAACTCCTCATGGGAACCTTGGGAGTTTGATTGCGCATCAGTCAGCAAGCAGTCCCTGCAGTCCGTTAGGAGTACCGATAGGTCTTACATAGTGAGAGCGTCTGCACGTTCTTCTGATCTTATAAGCCAAGAACACACAGGACCCAGACATCTATGGTGGATCAATAAGCCCCAATCTTGTATAGTGTGACTTCAATACCGTTAGACCACAATGGGGGAGAAATGTGTATGTGGACTGTTCATTATGTTCCATACAGTAATTCACATTCAGAAGGCAACTCCTTATTGCTCTGACTAATGTGTCTTCTTTAGGGAAAGCTGATTATTCCAAACCTTACCTCAGCCTTGTTTGACAAAGACTCGTGATCGACTCCATATCAGTTCAATCCGGGACACTTCCTCAACACAGAGGGCAAGTTTGTGAAGCCAGAAGCCTTCATCCCATTCTCTGCAGGTAATGTGGGATTCAGGGATTGTTCAACTTGCCAAAAGGTGGTCCAGTCCCCACCCATTTTTAGATGGAGGAGGTGAGATAAGGAATGTGTTCGTTTCCGGTCACATCTTGTCAAGGCTCTCTGTCAGGTCTCAAGCTCCTGGGACAAGAAGATACATAGTATGGATTTATTTACATGTAATGCCCTGGGTACGATTTTTACTGCTTTACTGTGAAGTATTTTTATTTTAGCAAATTTCTGTGAAAGCAGTGTGTCTTGCTGGTAACAGTGTTCTGGCTTCGGCTAAAGATAAGGAGCCATGTTGTCCAACTCAGGAAAGTGGTGTCAGCCAGTCAGGGTTGTCTTGGTACATGCTGTAACTTTCTGCCCAGTGAAACATGCAAGAGTGCAGGATGGGAGCAAATTTCTGAAGGACAGTGGTCCAGTTTGGGGTCTTTTTGGCGGGGGCTGCGAAGTGGGGCAGAAGGGAAGATGCATCAGAATGCCTTTCGAAGGAGAGTCCCATTGTAAGAAGAACTTTGTGCTGATGAGTATTTCCAAGGAGGAAGCCAGTTCGTTCGATATGGTCTTCGAGGGAAGGCTGGACGGTGGCTGCTCTCTTTCACACAGTACATGGGTTCAGCGTGTGAGTATGTGAGTATAGCGGTACACACAACTAGTTCAGAAATGAGCTCCAACGTTTATGTGCACATTATAACTGTAATGGGCCCTTTTCTATTTCTTTCCTCTTCCTTTTAACTGTTTGATAAAGTAAAAAATTAGTAAATATACTTTCTTTATAATTTTACACCGGTGTACAATCTGTCATTTCTTGGCGACCGATGATTGTGTATGAGCAATTTTTATTCAGCAATCACTACAATCAATGTTCCTTAGTCAGAATATCCCAACTTTCCTGTTTGGTTGAACCCCAAATCACACCAGCCCCCAAAGTATATCGTTTATGAAGGTTACCTTCTCACCACTGATTCACGTGGCCATTAGCAGAGTTAGCTAATGAGCCAAGTTTGTACACGAGCCCCGCTCGGAGGGTTTTATACATAAGCTGGGGAGACCCAAGTAGGGAAACAAGGGAGACACAAGAGAATGCAGATGCTGGAATCTGGAGCAACACACAGTTGCCGTCTGCACTCCTTGCTGTCTCGGTAAAGAGCTGTAGTTAATCAAAGATCTCACCCATTCTGGACATTCCGGCTTCTCCTCTCCACCCATTGGGCAGAGGGTATAAAAGCCTGTTAGCAGGTAGCAGCAGGTTTAAGGACAGCTTCTTTCCCAGCATTATAAGACAATTGAATAATAATTGGACTCTTGACCTCACAATCTACGTCATTATGGCCTTCAAACTTGTTGTCTCCCTGCACTGCGCTTTCTCTGTAACTGTAACACTATTATTGTTTTTCCTTGTCCTATGTCAATGCACTGATGTGATTAAATGATCTGTATGGATGGGATGCAAAACAAAGATTTTCACTATGCCTCCATACGTGTAACATTAATAAACCAATTTTATTTACCAGAAAGCTGGGAGAACTCAGCGGCTCAGGCAGCATCTATGGAGGGGAATGTACAGTCAACATTTCAGTTTGGGAAAACTCTGGAAGTAGTGTGTGTGGATGGGAGGTGTGTAGTGGTGGTTGGTTATGAAAACCATTTAGAAAAGAGGGGGTGTTTTTAAATTTTGGGTGGTGTACTGGGGAGTCCATGGGGCTTCTGCTCCTGCATCATTACCTTATGTTGAATTTAAGACAAAACAAAATATCTGTGTAAGAATCTGCTTACCCCCTTTCCCAGTTCTGATGTAGCATCATAGACCTGAGAAGTTCACTGTAGCAGCCTGACTTGCTGAGTGTTTCCAACATTTTAAGTTTTTTAGATTTTATGATTTCTCAGGATTTTGTTGTAATGACCATTTATGCCGAATTTCAGGCAAGTGGAAAAGAAAGTCATATTTAGTTTGTGAAAGGATGGATGGCTTTATTATTTCTTCTTTCAATGTTGCCAGTGCATTGGAAATTCTGACAGTTTCATGTCCAGAGTTATGTTTTAAAAAAAACAAAAAACTCTTTGCATTCCTTTGTGTGCTAACACAAGTATATTGCCGAAGCTGCTAAAATTCCTGCTGGTTAAATTAGGAACAGATTTGTGAATTTCTGAGCAAGAGTTGGAATTGGCAGGGTTGCTTCACAAAATCCGTGGTTTCAGAATCACCACAGTGGTACAACAGTAGCAGAAGCAGATGTGGGAATTGATTGCTTAACTGGAGCCTGCCTGTCACTGTTCTGGGACACTGACCTCTCTTGCCTCTTGCCCCTACAGGTCATCGTGTGTGTTTGGGGGAGCAGCTGGCAAAGGCAGAACTCTTCATCTTCTTCACATACATGCTCCAAAGATTTACGTTCTTTCTCCCAGAAAATGAGCCAAAGCCAAACTACAGGGATGCTCAATTCGGAATTACCCTCAGTCCAGCCCCCTATTGGCTCTGTGTTAAAGTCAGATAAGATGTGTGCGGGACTTTTCCCAGGAATTTCCCTGCCTGGGTTTTGTCCATATTCCATGGCATACTGTAGTTTGAAATGATTTAATTTATACATTTACAGAAAAAACATGAAGACATAATTTGAAAATATCCCAAGACAGTACAAAGCTGCGGAAGAATAATGTAAGGAACATCAGTATTTGACACCCAACCCTCCTGCCACTGGAAATGAGATTATACCCAGAAAATCTCTGCAAGGACAAGGGAACCAAAGGCAACATGTCTTCCAGTCCCTCACCCCTGTACTGATCCCCAGTTGCACCCACATGGCTCTGTTGGGCAGGCTCTGTCCTTCACCTGCTGACTGTTCATCTCATGATCTAGCCTCCTCTTAGTTGATGAAACCCGATGTAAATTGGGGGACTGCTTCGTTGAGCACCTCCACTCCATCCACCTAAAGTGGAATTTCCCAGTGGCCAAACGTTTCAATTCCTATCCCTGTTCCTGTTCTGACATGTTGGTCCATGATGAGGCCACTCTCACAGTGGAGGAGCAACATCTCATATTCCGTTTAGGTAGCCTCCAACTTGATGGCATGAACATCAGTTTCTCCTTCCGGTAACTTTTCTTCCCTCTTCTTCCATTCCGCACTCTGGCCTCTTACCTCTTCTCCTCACCTGTCTATCACCTCCCTCTGGTGTCTCTCCTTCCCTCTGGTTCTCCCTCCTCTCCTATCAGATTTCTTCTTCTCCAGCCCTTTACTTTTCCCACCCACCTGGCTTCACCTATCATCTTCTAGCTAGTATTTCTCCCCCTCCCACCCCCCACCATTTTGTTCACTGTCTTCACCCTCCTTTTCCAGTCCTGAAGAAGGGTCTCGGCCCGAAACATTCACTGTTAGTTTATTTCCATAGATGCTGCCTGAACTGCTGAGATCTTCCAACAATTGTTTGTGTTGCTCTGGTTTTCCAGCATCTGCAGAATCTCTTGTGTTTAGCATCGACATTAATATCATGTGTCTGAATCAGAAAATAACGTTCTTAAATCATTGGAAAACTATTCTATATTGCATTTTGCAAATTATAAACATAATCATTCTCTCTTGTATTTTGGTGATTACAAACATCATCTCCTTCTGGTGTCCAGTAGGATCAGAGGTCCATCACATCCACCTCACACTGACTAAACACATCTGGCTCCCATCTGAACTTGACTTACTCTTCACTCCTTCTGTCCCCCAAGTTCAGGTTTGGACTTGTGACAGGGTCATACAGCATAGAAACAGGCCTTTCAGCCCAACTGGTCCCTGTCAGCCAGGATGTCCATCTGAGGTAGTCACATCTGCCAGCATTTGGCTCGTAACCCTCTATACCAGTGATTCCTAGAGTGGGTGATATTGCCACCCCAGGGGTGGTGGGAGTTTATAAGGGAGCAATAAAGATAAAGCAGGTAGTTGGGGGTGCTTGGTATCAATGGGGCAGCTGGGAGATTAAAGGTTAATTTAAGAAATGAATTAATTATAAGCATTTGATCTTAAGTGTCTCATAGTTGATTATAATGATCATGTAATCACTCATGTCTTGCTAACCCACTGTTCAGTTAGACTTTGCTCATCGCGTGCTATAGTTGTTGAAAAGCAATGTGATGCTTGTGTATCTGGCATATCATGAGGAATCTGAAAGCAAGAAATCCTGTTATTTCTGGACCTGGCCCACACATTATTGCTGTTCTCTACTGTAGTAAGTGTTAGTGAGTACGATTCCCATACTCTAATCACGCAGTTCCTGTGCATTAGGGTATGGCATTCAATCGGGTAAAGTGCAGAATCAGCCCTCTCAAATGGTCTTGATCGCATTTCTCCGGCCCACAACCCAACTGCTGCTCTATAGACAGAGAATCAGGTTTTGCATGAGCTATGATGATGTCATAACTTTCTCCTTTATGGATCGCAGCACTTTACATTGGACTTGGACAATAGGCAATTGACAGTGGCCACAAATCCAGAATGATAATGGCAGAAACAGACCAAACAAAAAGGAAGTGTAGATAGTGTAGTGTGGAGTATCTGAAATATGGATTTATACCAGCATTAAGCAACCTTAGAGCCAATGAGTCTGATGTGTGAGTTTTTTTCAAATGAGGCAATTAAACTGTCCAGGCTCCTTGAACATTTAAGAGAATACACTCTGATAAAGCAAACAAGAACTTGATTCATTTTCAGTCACTTTGTGAAAACTTTCAGAAATGTGAAACACTTCTAAACATGTTTCCAGTACTTCACAACAAAATAGTGATGGTTTGCATACCACATACAACATTCCATTGCTCATTGCTAAATCTGGAAAGCCCCATACAATTAGAGAAGAACTGATTTTTCCAGCAGTAAGGGAGGTACTGTATATTCTTCCCACCTAGGTGAGCTGCATAAAGACATTTCAGAGAGATTTCGGGATCTTCTGTCAGTCCTAATTCCAGATTGGATAATCAATCCATTCCTGAACAATTGCAGTGAGCAATTAACAGGAAGGATGGAGGAAGAACTGATCTTGCTACAAAATGACTTTGAGCTGAAGCCAAGGTTCAAAATATCACACCAAGACTTTTGGTTGTAGAAGGAAATCTCTGAACACTATCCTCGCTATCCTGCAATGTGGAAAAAGATCAAAATATTCTTTATTGCCTTTCCAACATAATATTCAGTGCAGTCACCCAACTTCTTTCAAAGCAACAAAACAGACTGCAAATTGCTGAATGTGGGGATATGAGACACCTTCTGAGTGACGTTCATCCTTCTGAGAAGCTGATATCACTGTACCAAGCGCATGATTCTTATTGAACAGTGAAAAAGCAAAGAAGTGCTGAATAGTTGGTCTGATAATGTATGCTCTAAAATTCTTGATGAAAATTGTTTTTCCTGTAATTAAATAAATAGTTTTATCTATAGCTTTAAATAGATTTGAATATTTCTTGCAACCAATTGTCTCTGCTTTGCGTTTGCAGTTTCTATTTTTTTTTTACTATGCATTGTAAATCAAAGTTCTTTATAGTTTTTATGCAATGGCCAGAAATAGAAAAGGACGTGTTGAGGATGTGATCTGGGAGCAAAGGGCATGGTAAACGAAAAAGGTTTTGGGAACACTTCTCCAAACTTTTCCTATCTAATTACCTGTCCAAGTGCCGTTTAAATGTTGTTACTGTATCTGCCTCATTCACTTCCATTGGAAGCTCACTCCATATATGGTCTACCTTCTGACTGAAAATGTTCCCCCTCAGGTTCCCATTAAATCTCTCTCCTGTCACCTTACACCTGTTCTGGTTGTTGGTTCCCTAACTCATAAAAAAAGACATTGTGCATTCACTAGATCTGTGCCCGTCATGATTTTTATACACCTCCATTAGGTTTCCCCTCAGTCTCCTACGTTCCAAGGCAGTAAGGTTCTTCCCTACTCAATCTCTGTCTATAATTCAGTCCCTCACATCCTTGTGGATCTTTTCTGAATTGTTTCCAGCATCTTTCCTGTAGCAGGGTGACTAAAATGGAACATGATATTCCAGATGTGGCCTCACCAATGTCTTGTGCAACTGCAACATAACATCCCAGGTTCTATACTCAATGGGTATCTTAACATTGAGACCAGAGGGTGAGACTGATCACTGAGACCGTCTAAAGACTAAACCGAGGGAAGGTATTAAATGTCTTTGTGACTCTCCCCAGCACCTGAGCTTGATGCTATCTGTGTGGAATTTGCCTGCTCTCTCTCTCTGATCGTATGGGTTTCCCTGCGTGCTCTGATTTCCTCCCACAACCTAAATACCTGTAGTTGGCAGGTGGGTTGGTCACTGTAAATTACTCTGAATGTGTAAATGAGTGGAAAAAATTAGTGGGTTTTAATGGCATGTAAGAAAGTATTAATTTACAGATCTCTAACTAGGGATTGCTCTGTGTGAGCCAGCACTGACTCCATGGGTTGAATGGCCTTTATGTCATTGCAAAGTGAGAAATATTGGAGTTTGTTTCAGGAGGAGGTATATTGAGGTGCTGTGTCAATTTTAGTGAAGGACTCAGTCTTTGTCCATCCCAGACCAAATGTACGCCCCATGTGTTATAAAAACCCGACTTAAAGAAACCCCTCCACATCAGGGAGCTCCCCTCATATAATTAAATTCACAAGTCTGACTTACATACGTACATTTGTTCCTGCAAATGGCAGAACTAGTTTCCTTTCTCCACTTTCCATAATTGTTCTTTCTTATCAGTCTTGTATGATTTTTACAATATTGTGGAGATGTGATTATAATAATAAGTGATTTTCAGTATTTTCTAATTTATTGACAAAATCATTTTATGGATGTATGTAAGAATGGAACCCATTCCATACCCATGGATGGTCTGAATGACAAAGATCCAATACAAACACTTTTTGAGAGACCGGTGTCTCAGATATGTTGTCAAAGCTGCAAAGCCACATTCAATGCCCTGGGTTCATAAACCATAATTGACCACTGATAATCAAACACACTCTTTCTTCTCCCCAAGACTGTGTAATATTCCATTTGTTTTAATTGCTATTTTAACAATGCATTTAATGAGCACTTTTACTTCGTTTCCTGGTAAAATGATGAAACACAAAGATTGCTGTGACATTGACATTGCTTTCACTTTATTTACTGCCCTCTTCACCCACCATTTTAAAGTGCCTTATGCTTATAACTGCACAGTCAAAAATCCAGGGGAATTATTCCTTGTTATTTTAGGATCTTAAAGATCTGGATTTCTCTGATATTTGCTGATTGGCTTCAAGAAGTGGGAGGAAGCATTATTCTTGACCTACTGCTGGCTGTATTTAACAAAGCTGACATAGTTAACATACCCTTTGCCAAGTCCACTCAGTTTCAGACTTCATCACACCATTGGTACAGGTTCCCCACCTTCGTGACCTGGAAAAATATAAGAACATAAGAAATGGGAGCTATTCAGCCTATCGAGCCTGCCCCGCTATTCAATAAGATCATGGCTGATCTGTCCATAAACTCAGCTCCATCTACCTGCCTTTTCCCCATAACCCTTAATTCCCTTACTATGTAAAAACCTATCTAACTGTTTCTTAAATATATTTAGTGAGGAAGCTTCAACTGCTTCCCTAGGCAGAGAATTCCACAGATTCACCACTCTCTGGGAAAAACAGTTTCTCCTCATCTCCATCCTAAATCTTCTCCCCTGAACCTTGAGGCAATGTCCCCTAGTTCTAGTCTAACCTACCACTGGAAAAAACTTTCGTACTTCTATCTTACCTATCCCTTTCAAAATTTTGTATGTTTCTATAAGATCCCCTCTCATTCTTCTGAATTCTAGAGAGTATAGTCCCAGTCTCCTCATAGGTTAACCCCTTCATCCCTGGAATCAACCTGGTGAACCTCCTCTGCACTGCCTCCAAAGCAAGTATATCCTTCCTCAAGTATGGAGGCCAGAACTGCAGACAGTACTCCAGGTGCGGCCTCACCAGTACCCTGTATAGTTGCAGCATGACCTCCCTGCTCTTGAATTCAATCCCTCTAGCAATGAAGGCCAACATTCCATTTGCCTTCTTAATAACCTGTTGTACCTGCAAGCCAACTTTTTGCGATTCATGCACAAGCACTCCCAACTTCCTCTGCACAACAGCATGCTGCAGTCTTTCACCATTTAGATAATAATCTGCTCTTCTATTACTCCTTCCAAAGTGGATGATCTGGCATTTACCAATGTTGTATTCCATCTGCTTATCCCTGTTCCCTCAGCGTCACAGAGGCTGAACCGTGGAAAGCCACACTTAAACAGTACTGCACCGAAAGGACTGCATTTTTTCAAGAAGATGGCTCGAAAGGAAATAAAGATGGAGAATGAATGTGGCCTTCTCAATAACATCCAATTCCCAAAAGTCTTCAAGAGCCAGTGAGCAATAAAAGCGGCTACAAGCTCATACACAAAACATAGAAAAGTACAGCCCTTTGGCTCATGATGTCTGTGCCAAATAGGATACCAAATTTAATACCTTCTGGCTGTTCATGGTTCATTCTCCTCCATTCCCAGCATTGTCATGTGTGTATTTAAAAACATCTTATATGCTGCTATTATATTTACTTTCACTAAATGTAGTGCCAGCGTGGTGCTAACACCTTTGTATAAAATAAACATGATCTGCACATTCCCTTTAATCTTTTCCCCCTCTCACCTTAATGCTGTGCCCTCTGGTATTCAACATTTCTGTCCTGGGGTGAAAGGTTCTGACTATCTCAGCGTTCCCCCACCCCGCCCCCGCCACCATAATTTTATACATTTCTGTCAGGTCACCACCCAATACTCCAGTCAAAACAGTCAAAGTTTGTCCAACTTCCCATTATAGCCAATAGCTTGTAATCCGGGCAGCATCCTGGTGAACCTCCTCTGCAAACCCTCCACACCCTTCCTGTATCTGAGCAGCTAGAACTGCATGTTTATGTTGAAGGTGATCACACAATACTGTAAGGTAGAGAGCTGCAAGGCTTTGATCCAACAGATACAAATGAAAGGGAATATGTATCTATGCCAGGATGACGTGTGACTTGCTGAGGAACCTGCAGGTAGGGTAGACCATTGACCTTGGGTGGTGGAGAGCACCAGTACATTGCTGCAGTTCCTTTAATCAATGTTACAGCCAAGGTACAATCCTGAATGCATGCATGCTGACGTCCCTGTTTATTTGTATGAGGGAATGGTGCCCATGCACATAGTAGGCAGGCAGATAGATAGATGACTGGACATTTCTACACTCGTGTTTGATTCTGGTTCTACAGCGACAAGAAAATATCAAAATCTGGACGGCACAGAGAGTCAAAGCTATTCATTAATGTATAAAGTGTTCTTTTAATAAATATCACACAGCTCTACCATTTTGTACGCAGTCATTGCAGAAGCAAAAACATCAAGTGCAGCACTGTGACATAAGCATTGATCTGTTATAGCTAGTTTTGCTTATTCATGTTGAAAATGTTACACCCACCCCATCATACAGTACACACAGAAAAGATTTGAGTGTGCAATCTCATTATCTGTTTTTAAACTGGGTTCAATCTTTTAACAAAACTTAATTTACAAATGAATATTGATGCAAATCCTCAGGATATAAAGGGATATTTCCTCGTGTTCTCCCTGACTGCATGGTATATGCTTTTGGAAGTGCCGTGGAGAGCATTCTGATGGGCTGTCTGGTATGGGGGGGGGGGGCCAGGACCAGGAGGGGTTGTGGATTTAGTCGGTTCCATCTTGGGTACTGGCCCACAGCATACCTAGGACATCTTCAAGGAGATATCAGAGGTAAGTTTTCTATGCAGAATGGTGAGTGTGTGGAAAGGGCTGCCGGCGACGGTGGTGGAGGCGGATACAATAGGGTCTTTTAAGAGACTCCTGGACAGGTATATGGAGCTGAGAAAAATAGAGGGCTATGGGTAACCCCAGGTAATTTCTCAGGTAAGGACATGTTTGGCACAGCTTTGAGGGCCAAAGGACCTGTATTGTGCTGTAGGTTTTCTATGTTTCTATGAGTGGCGTCTCAGAAAGGCAGCATCCATTATTAAGGACCTCCAGCTCCCAGGGCATGCACTTTTCTCACTGTTACCATCAGGTAGGAGGTACAGAAGCCTGAAGGCACACACTCAGCAATTCAGGAACAGCTCCTTTCCCTCTGCCATCCGATTCCTAAATAGACATTGAACCCTTGGACAATACCACATTTTTAAAATATATATTATTTCTGTTTTTTTGTACAATTTTTAATCTATTCAATATATGTATACTGTAATTGATTTACTTATTATTTTATTGTTTTTCTTTGTTTTTGTTTTTTTTTCCTTCTATATTGCATTGAACTGCTGCTGCTAAGTTAACAAATTTCACGTCACATGCCGGTGATAATAAACCTGATTCTGATTCTGATATTGCAAATTCCAGTTGTTGGGATGGGGCTTTCCCAACTTGCGTTGGTGGGATGAGATTTTACAGCCTTCCCAATGCTCCTGGCATGCACAGAGCTGTTAAAGTAGATTTCCCCTATCACATTCATGTCTTCACAAGATTTACTTTTAATTTACAACCTCTGCAGTGTTAGCAATGCCTTATCAACAGCATAAAATTGATAAAGAATAACTTAAGAATTACATCCAAGTTTATTAAGAATAAATAAGTGTAATAGGAAGTGTGGTGTACCACTTCCTGTTAGAATGGGAAGTGCAATCAACATATAACGTACTTGCTACAAATTGTTTTTATGACAGTTTTCCTCCTTTTCCAACTGATTTGATGGATTCGATTATTTGCTCTCACAGACTGTCTCCTTTGTGCATTATCCACATATGCACACATAGAGAACTGACAGATAGAAAGGTATGGTACATTAGGACAATCACTCGCACTTTTCTGCTTACAGTTTCATCTGTCACACGTGTCCATCCTCCTTGTCACTTCTTACATTTACAAAATTTATGCTTTCTGAAAACTTTGATGCTATGCTTCAAACCAACAAATCCAGATTACAAATTTGCATTGAGTTCTTCCCTACTCCAAGGAACACTTCCATCCAGTGTGAAAAACTACAGTTCACTGCTCTCCTTAGCAACATTACCCAGACACTGATGTAACCATACTTACACACAGATACAAGCACTCAGATACAATATGTAGATATTGCGTGGGATGTGGAATAGAACTGGAACAGTATAGAATTAGTGCTTATTGAATCCCAGGGCAGGAGACAAACTCTGGATTGCTAGCCCAGTGACAAGCTGTGGCTAAGTTACTGGACCAGTAATCCAGGAGCCTTGGAATGTGTCTATATGGTGAGGGTGTGACAACATATGCACAGATGCACAGTCATTTGTCATTATCTACAGCAGGAGGGGGATCAATTTTTTCTTTTATTTTTGACAAGACATCATTGATTCTTCTATAATTGTTCTGAAGTCTCGAACATCCACCTCTGACTGCTGTGAGGACCCAGGTCTCATTTGCTTCAAGACACACTAAAGGGCTGCCTCTTTGGACCTGCAACAAACCACAAACACAAGGTGATTAAATCCAGTGGACTATACCAGGCCTTTGGACTCAGGGAAGGAGGAGTCCCACCCTAACCAACTTTTACACTACTGTGCACTCATTTCCAGTTGTGTTCTTGCACTAATGTCTTGTTTTCCAGTCTTTTTCTTCTCTCTTGTATACTTTGTGTACAGTTTGTGTACAATTGTATGCCCTGTGTGCTTCTGAATCTGTGTGACTGTGACGCTGTTGGTGGAAACACGTTTTTCATTGTACTTTTACCACACCATACTTGTGCACACAACAATAAACTCAAATCATCAGAGAGATGACATCCAAACTCCAATAGTAATGGAAAGCAAATAACATCGCAGATGCTGAAATCTGAAGTAAAATCTAACTAAAATGCTGGCAGAACACTTTCTTAACCAAACCAGCTTTGAGCTTGCACTCCTGTCTCAGCTCTGTGTGGGAAACTGTAACTCTTCCTCTCCATTTCTGACCTGAACTATTAACTGGTTTCTGTTCCCACAGATGTTGTTTGACTGGCTGAATTCTTCCAGCATTTCTGTTTTTGAATAAAATAGATTACATGGAGGAAGGACTCGGAAGATAAGAACTCCCATGGATTGGAAGTCCCGAAAGAGACTGAATATAAGTACGATATGCTGTATTTGGTTTTTACTTTATGAGAAAATGAAAATAAATAGAAGTAAGGTTTACATGGCATAGTCGATCTGATCTATCCAGGGTTGAGACATTTCCATGCCCAGACCTTTGATTACCCCAAAGTCAGACTAAGTATTCTAATCATTTAATGACTCAGCAGCATAATTCTCTAGGGTAGGGAATTCAAAGATTCATGAGCACTCTTTGAAGAAGGTCCTCATCATTTCGCTCTTAAGCATCCAGTCCCTTATCTTGATCTTCCGCAATGTGGAAAAATTCTCCTAGCTCTACCCGGACAAGTCTCCTTGGTTTATTATATGTTGCACTGTGATCACCTCCTTTCTTCCAAACCCCAGAGGCTAGGCCTATTCTACTCATAGGACAGCCCCCTTGCTCCAGGAATCCAGCCACCAAGAGGCCAGAACTGTACGCCAAGCTCCAGCTGTGGCTTCACAAACGTCCTGCACATCTGCAGGAAATCTTTCCTAGATGTGTACCCCAATCTCTTAACAACAAAGTTCAATATTCTACTTGCCTTCTAATTTTTTCCAATAACTTGCACCATTGAGGGTAAGAATGAGATGATTTGGCAGATGGCTGAAAACTAGTGCAGGGGGTAGGTCTTCAGATCTCTGGAACACTGGGATCTCTTCTGGGGGAGGTAGAATGTGTACAAAAGAGATAGGTTATACCTGAACCCGAGAAGGGCCAATACCCTTGCGGACAAGTTTGCTAGAGCTATTGGGGAGGGTTTAAACTAAATTGGCAGGGGGATGGGAAACCAGTTTTAGGGCTGATCATGATGGGACAGTTGGTATACAGTGTGCTTTAAGACTGTCAGGAGGTACAGGCAGATGATCGAGCAAAATTGCAGTGTAAGTGGGGGACAAAATCCAAAAGGGTGGTGAGTACAGGACTGAAGATGTTATATTTGAATCCATGCAGTATATGAAATAAGGTAGATGATCAGTTAGACATTGACGTTGTTAGATATCAGTTAGTATGATGTTGTGGGCATTACTGAGTCATGGTTTAAAGATCATAGTTGGGAGCTTAACATCCAAGGGTACACATTATATTGAAAGGACAGGCAGGTAGGCAGAGGGTTGGAATGGCTCTATTGGTAAAAAAAAATAAACCAAGTCCTTAGAAAGAGGTGACATAGGATTAGAAGATGTAGAATCCTTGTGGGTAGAGTTAAGAAACTGCAAGGGTAAAAAGACCATGATGGGAGTTATATACAGAATCCTGAACAGTAGCCAGAATGTGTGCTTCAAATTACAATGGGAGATAGAAAACACATGTCAAAAGGGCAATGTTTTGATAGTCATGCAGGATTTCAATATGCAGGTAGATTGGGAACATCAGATTGGTGCTGGATCCCGAGAGAGAAGTTGTATAATGCCTATGAGATGGCTTTTTAGGGCAGATTGTATTTGAACCTACTAGGGAAAAGGAAATTCTGGATTGGGTGTTGTATAATGAACAGGATTTTATTAGGGAGCTTACGGTAAAGGGACACTTAGCAGACAGTGATCATAATATCACTGACTTCACCCTGCAAATTGAGAGGGAGAACCCGAAGTCAGATATATCAGTATTACAGTGGAGTAAAGGGATTACAAAGGCATGTGAGAGGAGCTAGCCAAAGTTGATCAGAAGGGCACACTAGCAGGGATGATGGCAGAACAGTAATTGCTGCAGTTTCTGGGAGAAATTCAGAAGGCACAGGATAGATACATCCCAAAGAAGAACAGGTATTCTAAAGCTAGGAGGACTAACCATGGCTGACAGGAAAAGTTAAAAAAAAAGGCAAATGTAGCGGACAATGTAGCTGTTCTGTTCTTTGTTCGATAGCCCAGGATATTATCTTCAATAATTTGAGTCCTCATCTTGTAGTAGTAACCAGCATACTGAATAGCTAATACCTTATACAGTGTGGAAACAAGCCCCTCTGCCCAATTCATCCATGCTGACTAAGATTTATCTAGAGATACTGCGTGGAATGGACCCTTCTGGCCTTTTGAGGGGCACCGGTCCACATCCCCTGACAACCCCTAATCATGGGTCAATTTACAATGACCAATTAATCTTTTTCCCTTTTACCAAAAAAAAAGATTTATTGGTCATTGTAAATCCAAAGACACACTACAACAAAAATTGAAAAAGGTAAACAGAACTTGGATCCACGGCACCCACTATACCATCATGTGCCAGTTTCTAACCACCTAAAGTCGTGGAAAAGCTTTGCTCCAGTGGAGGAACTACCGCACGGAACATACCCCCCCAAACATACAGGATTGACCTCTGGCAACAAACAGAAGCCAGAACCCCACCAAACAACACAGTGCAAGACCTCACAAAAATGTTGCCAGACGAGGCACTGCTTGACAGACAGAAGTCGTGCACTCTCAACAGAGCGAGAGCGGAAGTTTGTAGGACGGGAGACAATATGGTGAAGTGGGGTTGAAAGACCAGCCAATCCTGTGAGTGTGGCGAAAGGGTGCAGAACATTGAACACGTTCTGCGCAACTGCCCACTCTCACCTGATTTAGCTGACACTGACCTGCTCAACATCAACCAAACAACACTATAGTGGCTGGCTGTCTGGTGTGACAAGCTATGATGATAATGACTAGTTAATCTACCCGGTACATCTTTGGATTGTGGGAGGAATTTGGAGGACCTATAGAAAACCCACGCACTCCACAGAGAGAACTTACAAACCCCTTACTGAAGACGCTGGGATTGATCTCTGACTCCGAAGCCCTGAGATGTAATAATATTGCACTAAATTCTCCGCTACCACAGCGGCCTAGCTAAAATTCCTGTCTAAGATGATCCCATTTGCCTGCCTTTGGTCTATAAACCCCCATGCCGTTCCTTTCCATGAACCTGTCCCAAAAACGTTCTAAATGTTGTAATTGTACTCATTATACCTCCTCCTCTCATTCCATATACCCACCACCCTTTGTGCTCCTTAAGTCCCCTTTAAATCTTCCCCCACTCCTATCTGTCAGAATCTGGTTTCTGATCAGGAATCCTTACGGTCCAGAATTTAGCTCAGACAGGACAGGAGTCAGGAGTTACATTGCAAACACAGGTGCTGCATGTCGATTGGATGTGCCTTGAAACTCATTGTTAGCATCTGCAGAATGAATGCACAGGCATGTTGCCTCTGCTAAACACAAATTCAGCAGTGTATAGACGTACCTGACAGTTTCTGAGATGTTGAAAAACTTCATGTACTACGATCCGTTGTTCATCAGAAGCAATCACATACCATTCACCTGTTGGAAGAAACAGAAGGTCGATGATTGCGATTCAGGTACCTAACTGACCCCAGGAACAAACGGTTTACAAGCTAATTGGATTAAAGTTTAGATTGAAAGGATATAGATGCCAATCACTGACTATAACATCATTTTTGCAAACATTTTAGACCTATTTTCTTCATTTCTGTTATTGTGATACCTTTTTTATTCCCTTCTCACTATATATTTCCATCTTGGATTGTTTTCTCTGAAGAGTTGGGAGCTGAGGGGGGGACCTGATAGAAGTTTATAAAACAATGAGGGGCACAGATAGGATAGATTAGTCTTTTGTTTTCCAGGAGAGTCAAATATTAGAGGGTATGCCTTTAAGGTGAGATTGAGGAAGTTTAAGGAAGATGTGCAAAGCATTTTTTTTAACGTAGAGTGTAAAAGACGTCTGGAACACATTGCCAGGGTGGTGGAAGCAGATAAGAAAGAGGCATCTAAGAGGCTCTTAGACACTGACATGAAAGTGCAGGGAATGGAACGATTTAGATTATGTGCAAGCAAAACGGTTTAGTTTAATTTGCGTCATACAACGTGAGCTGCGGGGCCTCTTGCTGAGTTTTACTGTTCTATGTTCTGTATCCAATATGCAGCTGGAAGCCTCGCATGTACTTTAAGTATCCGGCTGCACTGATGCCCACTTCCCGGAGTGGTATCCCTGCTCTTGGCTTTTAGGGATTCAGTCTGTGCTGTACGGAAGTTCCTGTGTATTTACTTCCCAGAAGTGAACTGAGAGCAGGATGTAGAAGGGGGATTGAATATTGGGTGCCTTGGTCCAATTATCCCGTGTTTGAACCCCACTTCATTTGCCGACCACGCTCAGTATTTGCAATAGGACACTAAGGAGCTTTAAGTTGAAGGGTAACTGCAGATACTGGAAACCAGAAATAAGTGGCAGGTCAGGCAGCATCTGTGGAGAGAGCAGTAGAGTTAATGTTTCAGGACAATGAACCCTCATAAGGTAACCCTCCCCTTTTGTCCACAGATGCTGTCTCACCTTTTGAGTAATTCCAACACTTCCTTATGTTGGTTCTAAAGGAGGCCATTCAGCCTGTCAAGTCCCGGTGAGCAACAGAGTCTGGGTCGAACTTGATTGCCTAAAGCTGTGTGGCTGCAGGGCTAAACGTTGCAACACTCTGACATGTTGCTTTTATTTTGTATATAATCCTTCTGTTCTGCACTGTTCCACGAGACAACATGTATCTGCATGCTAAATGGCAGCTTATCTTACCTTGACGTGTGGTGTTCCACAGGCCTGTGACTTTGCAGCTGGTTTGAGCTGTTTCCGTTTGATTCATAGGGCTGGGCAGAGGAATTGGCTGAAAGCCGTTGAATGCCACCGGGGAGTCCAGAAGCAGGAGAGCAATACCTTCACCTGTACTGTCCAGAGTGTAACGTGATTCAATCCTGTATTTTGTCAGCTTGGGAGAGCCAGCACAAATATACTGGAAGGAACTGGAACAGACATCATGAGCAAAGCTAAAATCACTTTTAACCATAAAGAATACATTTTTGCAGAAGAAATGCAGGAAAAATATTGATGTACTTTGAAAACTGGGAAATGGTGACAATGCAAACACGAGGAAATCTGCAGATGCTGGAATTTCAAGCAACAAACATAAAAGTTGCTGGTGAACGCAGCAGGTCAGGCAGCATCTCTAGGAAGAGGTGACGAAGGGTCTTGGCCCGAAACATCGACTGTACCTCTTCCTAGAGATGCTGCCTGGCCTGCTTCGTTCACCAGCAACTTTCATAAATGGTGACAATATTATTCACAGTCAGTAGGATGATTGGTTAAACTTCCTGTCACTCAAGCTCAGTGACCCCCACCACATAAATGACTGGGGTTAATTGTATAACATGTGAATGACTTCAATGGAGCTTTCCTCCATTCACTGAATTTTCCTGGAGGAATTACCTATGTCTATTGAGTAAAGTTGTCGTAGTTTCAGGTATTAGCTCTCTTTTCTGAGTAAAGAGTCTCTGGTGTTAAATGGGACATTGACCTGAGTGCTGATGTAATTTCTCTGCATTGTTATCAGACAACTCGTCAAGACTCCCTCCAAACACTTGACGTCCACCAGCAAGGACAAAGACACCAAAAGCTTGGGAACACCGCCACTTGGAAGTTGCCCTCCAAGCCTGTAATGTGAAGGGTTAGTTTATTTGCCAGTCGAAAGCCCCTTCCACTGTGCCAGTTGTTGACTGAGCCTTTTGAGGGATGTACCACCTCCTTCCCATTGGTCACCTTGCTCACCACAACACCAGTGTCAGTTTCCAGGCACCTGAAGGGTTTAGGGACAGCACGTGCAAGAGACTCATAGGCCTTCCTCTGTCTCCAGGGGCTCATCTTCACATTTTGGTCTCAACCAGTGCTGAAGAACCATTGGGAAAGTTTGCTGCAGATATAGGAGGGCCACGTGCACACTTAGGTAGGTATCTGTTGAATGTTTAGTTTTGTAGTTGTGTAACTTGGGGAGACTTAATGAAGTACCTGTTGAGTTTGAAGTGTTAGTGAATGGTTAGTGTTGTAGTTTCTGTAATGTAGGGTGACTTAGATGTTTGATTGAATGTTTTACTGTTTGCCTGTAAATAAATGGTTATTGTGTTGATTTGTAATCAGTGCCTTCTGTCTCATTTACCAAACCTGTGAACCTGCTTCCTCCTAACAAAGGCACATGCCTTCATAACTTGGAAATACATCACCATTCCTTTACCATCGTCAGGACAAAATCCTGGAACTGTGATGAGAGCCCTTCACAAGGATGCTGTGGACCCAGATGCTGGAGTATCTGAGGCTAGGATCAAGGCACGGTATCAAACTGGATCGGGAACTGAGCACAAAACAAAACGCTAGACCAGCGGTCCCCAACCACCGGGCCGCAAAGCATGCACTACCGGGCCGTGAGGAAAAGATATGATTTGGCGATATGAGTCAGCTGCACCTTTCCTCATTCCCTGCCACACCCACTGTTGAGCCATGACACATGCGAGGTCATTACCCGCGTGTCTTCCATGTCAGCGCGGGAAGAAGATCAACTCCTCGAGCTTGCAAATGACGGCGGGCTGAGAAGTATGTTTGACACAACATCTCTGCCGGCGTTCTGGATCAAAGTCAAGGCTAAATATCCTGAGATAGACGGGAAAGCACTGAAAACGTTGCTTCCATTTCCAACATATTTCTGCAATGAATGCAACAAAAACCAAATTGCAGAATAGACCGGACATGAGGAACCCCCTTCGAGTATCGCTGTCTCCCACCACCCCTCGATGGGACCGTCTTGTTGCAGGGAACAAGTATTCAGCCCAGGGCTCCCACTGATCCAGCGATATTGGTGTGTTGTAATGATTTTATATGTTCATACGGGGAAAATATGTGCTGTGTGTTTAATATCCAAATGGTACTTAAAATGTTACGATGCTATTGACTTACTTATATGACCATATAAAAATTACAGCAAGGAAACAGGCCATCTCGGCCCTTCTAGTCCGTGCCGAACGCTACTCTCAACTAGTCCCACCGACCTGCACTCAGCCCATAACCCTCCATTCCTTTCCTGTCCATATACCTATCCAATTTTTCTTTAAATGATAATGTCGAACCTGCTTCTACCACTTCTACTGGAAGTTTGTTCAACACTTACTTCAAGCTCCCCTGATAATAGACTTATCGCTATATTCATGCGAGGAAAATATGCGCTGTGTGTTTAATATTAAATTCATTAGATAATCCCTTTTAGAAACGAAATTGAGTATATTAGCCACTTATCACCGATATTCCCGTCGTGATTAACACCACCCTCCCCTCCCCCGAACAGAATCGCCAAAAACGATTTATAGAAAAAATCGGTACGTAAACGCATGTGCACTTGTGCCGCGCAAGGCTTCATGGTCATTGTAGTCTCGCGGTAAACAACGTATTTGACTGCTACTTTTGTCCGTTGGCAACCCTACCCGCGCCCCCGGGTTGGCTGGTCCGCAAGAATATTGTCAATATGAAACCAGTCCGCAGTGCAAAAAGGGTTGGAGACCCCTGCGCTAGACGATATCTCAGGTTGGGCTTACGATTAAGAATTGTGGCTGGGTTCAGGTGCTCTTTAAATACTTAATTCTCAGTGCCCCAAACATGACTGCCAATTAGCAGGACAGTCCTGAATCTTTCAAGGGGCTGTGCCAGCTACCCATACTCCGGTGAGTTAGAGCATCTAAACCCTGTAAGCTGGCGCATTTGGGTACATGTTGTAACAAGACCCCCTCCCCTAAGGTTGACTCCTGGCGGCCCTGGCGGCTTGGTGAGATGATGATGGTAGTCATGGATGAGAGCCAGATCCAAGATGTCCCTTTCAGGAACCCATCGCCATTTCTCGGGTCGGAATCCTTCTCAGTCCTTGAGGAACCTCCGAACACCCTGAACAGTTCATGAATCCAAAATTCTTCTCCCAGTGAAGACCTGTTCCCCATCGACAAACTTGGGCAGCTGTGGGACGAGTGGTGGAGGGGCTAAAGGGCTGGTGTTCATAGGTTTTAATTTGGAAATGTGGAAAGTTGGATTGACCTGAGGGTCTTGGGGAGTTGCAAGGTGTAAGCCTTTGGGTTTGCTTTCCTGAGAATCTTGAAGGGTCCAATGAACTTGGGCACCAATTTCCTGGATTCCACTCAGAAAGGCTATTCCTGGGTTGACAGCCAGACCTGCTGGCCAGGCTGCAAATCTGGTCCCCTTCTTTTCTTGCAGTTAGCCTTTATTTCAGCGTTCTGAGTAGAAGCTAGCAAAATCTCCCTTGCCCAAGTGCATTTTGCTCTGTGGCATCGGACAAGATCTTTGGCCACAAGAACCCAAACTTTGGCTTCCTGCTCAGGGAAGAGTGGTGGAGAATACCCAAATTGGCATTTGAAAGGGGACGTACCATGCACCAAATGCCATAAAGTGTTGTGGGCGACCACTGCCCTCATCAAACAGTAGAACCACTCATATGGTCTTTCAGAGGCCAGGCATCTGAGGGTACATTCTATTGTATATCCTAGTTCTCCCGTGCAGGTGAAACTCAGAAGAAAGACTCACTGTTGCCTTAATCAGTTTGGAAAATACCCTCCAGAAATGTGATGCGAATTGCGGACTGCAGTCCGACACAATATTCACAGGAAAACCATGGATCCTGAAGGCCTGCTGCAGGAGAGGCATCATAGGGTTCATTCCAAAGCTCGGTTCACCTGCTTCATCTGGCTGTTGGACTGTGGGTGAAACCCAGAGGAAAGATCTGCTGTTGCCCCAATCGGCTTAAAGAACACCCTCCTAAAACGTGACGCGAATTGTGGACTGCGATCTGACACAATGTCCACTGGAAAACCATGGATCCTGAAGAGCTACTGCAGGACTATTTCGGCTGTCTCCACCACAGACAGTAGTCTGTCCAAGGCAATGAATTTGCAGGCATTCAAAAACGATCCATAATTATCTAAGACTACTCGATCGTCTAATTTTCCCCATGAATGTCCAGTCTCTATACACCTCCATCCCCCACCAGGAAGTCCTCAAAGTTCTCCGTTTCTTTCTAGACACCAGACCCACCAACACTCTCCTCCATCTGGTGGAACTTGTCCTCACTGAATAATTTCTCCTTTGGCTCTTCCCTTTTCCTTCAAACAAAAGGTGTAGCCATGGGCACTCACATGGGTCTCAGTTATACCTGCCTATTTGTCGGCTACATGGAACAGTCTATGTTCCAAGCCTACACCGTATCACTCCCCAACTTTTCCTACACTACATCAACTGTATTGGTGTGAGCTGTCGACTTCATCAACTTTGCCTTCAACTTCCACCCTGCCCTCAAATTTACCTGGTCCATTTCTGACACCTCCCTCTCCTTTCTCGATCTGTCTGTCTCTATCTCTGGAGACAGCTAATCCACTGATATCTTTTATAAACCCACTGATTCTCACGGCTACCTGGACTATACCTCTTCCCACCTTCTTTCTTGTAAAAATGTCATCTCTCATTCCCTCCGTCTCTGCCACATCTGTTCTCAGGATGAGGCTTTCCATTCCAGAACTAAGGAGATGTCCTCTTCCATCAAAGAAAGGGGTTTCCCTTCCTGCACCATCAATGCTCCCCTCAACCGCATCTCTTCCATCTGCCCTCACCCCATCCTCCCACCACCCCACCATGGATAGAGTTCCTCTTGTCCTCACCTACCACCCCACCAGCCTCCAATTTCAGCACATAATTCTCCGTAACTTCCGCCATCTCCAATAGGACCCCACCACCAAGCACATCTTTCCCTCCCTCTTGCTTTCTGCTTTCCCCAGGAATCATTTCCTACGTCCCTTGTCCATTCGTCCCTCCCCACTGAGCTCCATCCTGGCACTTATTCTTGCAAGTGAAACAAGTACTACAACAGCCCATACTCCACCTCCTTCATTACCGTTCAGAGCCCCAAACAGTCCTTCCAGGTGAGGCTACACTTCACCTGCGAGTCTGTTGGGGGTCATCTACTGTATCTGGTGCTCCCAGTGTGGCCTCCTGTATATCAGTGAGATCCAATGTAGACTGAGAGACAGCTTTGCCAGCATCTGTGATCCATCTGCTGGACGAAAAGCCGGATTTCCCAGCGGCCACCCATTTTAATTCCACTTCCCATTCTGACATGTCAGTCCATGGCCTCCGCTACTGTTGCGATGAGACCACACTCAGGTTGGAGGAGCAAAACCTTATATTCTGTCTGGGTACCTCGAACCTAATGGCATGAACATTAATTTCTCAAACTTCCGGTGGCCATTATGCGATTCATCCCTCTATAATCAATAC
The DNA here is from genome assembly GCF_963921235.1 of Mobula hypostoma. Lineage (NCBI taxonomy): Eukaryota > Metazoa > Chordata > Chondrichthyes > Myliobatiformes > Myliobatidae > Mobula > Mobula hypostoma. The sequence goes on along the minus strand of NC_086119.1, from coordinate 46,801,139 downwards.
ATGGCCGCAGGCTCCTGTCCTTTTTCCGTACAAAGAAGAAGCCAGCACTCGCAGGTGGGGTAGAGGGCTGAATGAATCCCAGGGCAAGAGCCTTCTTAACATACTCCTCCACAGTGCTTCTTTCCAGGCCTGAGATTGCTTACAATTGACCCTACAGAGGGCAGGTCCCTGGCAGTAGATCTGTAGCACATTATAGGGTCGGTGCAGTGGAAGAGTTGAGGACTTTCCCTTGATGAAGGCCTCCTCCAAATCTGTGTAAGCAGAAGGGATTTCGGCTGGCCTGGATGCTGGAATTAGCCCTGAACCTTCCTTTGAGAACAACTCCTGAGGCTCTCTGAGTAGCAGGGGTGATTCAGCAAGCCCCAGGATCTTCTCCATAGGTTCACAAGTGTCTTTGGTGAAAGCAGAGGCCAAGTCACAGTCCAAATCCTCGTCCGTATCCTCAGATATCGGCAGTAAGGCCTGGGGTCCTCGAGCTCCTGGGACTAGGTTTTAAAGAACTCCATCTTGGAGTCTTCCCCTTAGATGGGATCTGTCAACTGGAGCCCTTTAGATTAGCTGCTAGAGTTCCAGACCTCTTGGATGCCTGCTTGACTTGTTCCTGAATAAAGATCTAGTTCCAGCACACCCCTGACTGGACAGGGCCGGGACTCGCACGGGCCTGTTGCTGGAGCTGTGTTATCTACCCTTGAAGGCAGGACTGTGTTTCCTGAAGGCTCCAGGTTACCCTGAATAGAAGTCTGCTCCCTTAATGGGCACTGGTCTCAGGGGAGTCTGGGGGTGAGAACACCAGGCCGAAAACTTACCTTCTTGCAGTGACTGGACCATGCAGTTGACGGAAGGGCGACGCTGGGAGGGCCAAGGTGGCCGAAGATCAGGGGTATGTAAGGAGTCAATGCTATAAAAACTAACGTCCTCCACATGATCTACTATCCCCATCTGCAAGACCAATGCCCGCTGCCGGATCTGCCCGGAACCAAGCGGCAGCTGTCCAAGACAGTTGGGAACATGGGCTGGCCCAACTTCTGCAGTGACATGTTCAGCCGATGCTTGGTCCCCATGTCCAGGGAATTTCCAGCTGCCCCAGAGTCCAAAAAAGCATTCATCTCGAGTCAGTTCATACCCCAGCCCAGGAGATCTCCGCCCTCAGCGTGACACCAAAATCCGTGAGGTTGGGAGTAGTGGCCGCTACCGTCACAGTCCTCCCAATACTGGATGGTCTTAACAGTTCTTCCAACGGCTGCAGCTTCGGACATTCAGCCCACTGGTTACCTGCTTTCCCGCAGTAATAGCAACAACCTTGACTCCGACGCTGGAACCTCTTATTGGCGGAGATTCCTATGCGGCCAATTTGCATGGGCTCGACAGTATCCTGACCAGGAGATGGGATGGTCATTATCTGAGATTGTGGGGTGGAACTTCAATGCCTTGAGACCAGGCTCAGGCTAGCCTTATTTGACCTCTTGATGTAGTTCTACTTACACTTATCAAGACGAATAGATTTGTCAATCAGAACCTCCAAGTCCTCTGGTGGCTCTCCCAAGGCAAGGGCTTCCTTCAGTTCATCTCACAGTCCATGGTGTTATAGTGGCCAAGGCCCCCGCCCCCACCCCGTTCCAGCCTCTCTCTTGGGCTAAGGTCTAAAACTTGATAGTGTAGTTGGCCGCTGACCGTCTGACCTGTTGAATCTTCATCAGACTGGGTGGCTGGCTCCAGCAGGGTGCTGGAACACCTTCCTGATGGCGGCCATGGATTTCTCCGAATCCAAGAAAACCTCCGACCTTCATTCCCAATGCACAGTGGCCCAGGCCAGGGCTCTTCCAGTCAGAAGAGAGATAATGAAGGCACCTTTCTACACTTTGAAGGGAACTGGGACGGCTGGAGTTTGAACACTAATGAGCACTGGATGAGGAAGCCACAGCAAGAGCCCGTGTCACTATTGAATCTCTCCAGGGCTGCAAGATGTGCTGGCTCTCCCGAGCGACTCTGGCTTCCTCCTGGTGAAAGTTGACAAATGGCTACCTGGAGATGGCATATCTCCAGGCTCTGTCTGGAAATCTTCTTGCTGTGTCTGATCAAATGTGGACAAAAGACACTGCTACCCCTTTGGGTCCTTGCTGGCTCAATCATACGGGGACGAGGATGGTTTGGACTCAAATGCTGGAGTATCTGAGGCTAGGATCGGGACATGGAATAAAACTGGATGGAGAACTGAGCACAAAACAAAACGCTAGACGATATCTCTGGTTGGGCTTACAATTTAACTGAGGCTCCATTCAGCTGCTTTTTAAATACTCAATTTTTGGCATCCAAAACATGACTGCCAATTAGCGGAATGGTCCTGAATCTGTGCCAGCTATCCATATTCCAGAGAGTTAGAGCTTCTATACCCCAGAAGCTGGCATGTTTGGGTACGTGTCATAACGGGAACTCCTTCCCTACTGGGATTGTGGATGTTCCCATTCCACAAGGACGGGAGTGGTTCAAGAAGGTAGCTCACCGCTGCCTTCGAGGACAATTATGGATAGGTAATGAAATGCTGTAACTCCACCATGCGCGGTCCCAAGTCTGGCTGTGAAAGGAGGGACGGGCGTGGGGTGGCATCCCCATTCCGTAAACACCCAGTGCTGCAGAGATGCCAAAAGAGGCTCCAAAGACCTCATCCCTGGGAGAGGGAGGATATGCCAAGAAGATGGGCCACACCTGGCTACAACTTGAAAGACTCACCCAGGATAGAGGACTGTAGCGAGCTACCTATGCGCTTGTGGGGGTGATAGGCTGAAGAAGAAGAATTAAATACTGTCTCAGCCTGCAAGGCCCATGTCCTTTAACTGAATAAAAATAACAGAAAGTGTGATATCTATAGAGACCGTTTAAATGAAAAGGGAGGCTGATGGATGAATGAATGAGTAAATATACCGTTAAATACATACAAAAAATGTGAAGCTGTACTGTATGAAGTAACAGTCTGCTGCGGGAACTCAGGAGGGTTGAGCAGCACCTGCAGCAGGAAAGGATCTGCTGATGTTTCAGGTTGAAACCCTGCATCAGTTTGTTCCTAATGGGCAAAGTGACAACCCTTCCAGCTCCTCAAGAAATTTGCTGCAACTATGGATTAGGACGTGTGTGTTGGCATGATATAAAGTGGTGCTGTAGGTAGAGTTTCCATTTTGCAGCTCTGAAGACCCTGGTTAAGCCTGACTATGGATCTAGGTCTTGTTCTATAACGATATGTTATTGTCTGTGTGGAGTTTGCACGTTTGCCCGGTGACCTTGTGGTTTCCTCTCTCATCCCAAAGATATGGGCATTGTTTGGTTAATTGTCTACTTTCCATTGCCCCTAGTGTATGGGTGAGTGATAGGAGAAGGAGGGTTATAACTGGGAAATAGGTTACAGGGAAATAGTTGAGGGAGTGAGGTGAATGGGATTGTGGAAGCTGGCATATACTCAATGGGCCCAATGGCCTTCTGTATAACAAAGAAATATGGGCAAGTATCCCAAAGGGTCAGCAGCATTCTTTCATTTAGCCTGTCACATTTTAGAATCGAAAGCAAATGAAAATGAGTTTAAAAATTAAGACTTTTTACACAATCTCAGAAAATCCCTAACCAATGAAATATTATTGTAATGCAGAGATGTGACAGCCAATTTCATGAGTCACTTGCTTCACAATCCTCAGCCTCTAACGTTCATGTGGCTGGTCCAGCTGAGTTTCTACTTGAAGGTGACACCAAGACGTTGATGATGGAGGACTTGGAAATTCAGAGTTGTGGCAAATTTCTTGAGGTGCTGGAAGGGTTGTCCATTTGGGAAAGAAAAACCGATGCAGGGTTTCAACCTGAAGTATCAACAGGTCCTTTCTAGTCACAGATGCTGCTGATCCCGAGTTCCCGCAGCAGATAGTTTGTTACTTTACACTGTGCAGTTTTACGTTCTTTATATGTATGTATTTTTACTTATTCATTCATCCATCAGCCTCCCTTTTCACTTAAAGGGTATGTAATGATATCACAATGTAATTGATCATCTGGAATAAATGATCAATGTCACAGTTTTCGTGCTATTACCCTTTCATCTCCCTTTGCCTGGGCATCTCAGTCTTGCTGCATGAGTAAGTATGCTTCTGGCAGTGAGCACACTGTCTCAACCTGTTATTGAAGGAAAAAGAATGGTCTTTATACCTGTCTTCAGCACAGCTTTCAGTGGTCAGCACCCACTTGTTGGAGATAAGAGAGCCTTGGCAAGGATTTCTATACTTTCTTCCGGTGAGGGTCACTACTGACGAGCAATCAGTTGCACGGGATATTTCACAATCTGGTTCAAATTAAAACAAGATAAACATCTCATTACATGGTAGAAATAACCTGGAAATGTATTGATATCTACAAGAGGACAGGCTGGGATTTCAGGAACGAGAGACATACACTGGAGGTGAAGTTCTCAATGTTTCCAGGGAGAAGGCAACAGAACACTCTACTGACCACCGTATCAGAACACATGGTTTCATGTCAAGGTGGTTGAGAGCAATAGTCCAGATCGCATTGCTCCGCAATCTGATGCAGGCAAGGTAGAATAAGCACAAATGGTTTTAAATAAAATAAATATCAATACTCAGCAAATCTGCAGAGAGAGAGAGAGAGAGAGAGACTCACGCACTTACTATTTCACGTCAGTGACCAGTTCTCAGAACTGGTGAAGGGTCACTGACCTGAAATGTTGACCATGTCAATACTCTCAGATGCTGCCTGTTGAATATTTCCAACACATTCCGTTTATACTTCCAATTTCCAGCATGTGTAGATTTTTAAATTTTTGATTTGTAATGGGCGTGTGAGGTTTTAGCTCAGTTTACCATGTATTCTAAAGGGATAGTGAAAGGAAATAATGAAATAACCATCATTTGTTAGTAGGTTAGAGCACTTGTGTTCATGGCCAACAGCTGTTTGAAATTAAAACTGAAAATGTTGGAAAGAAGGCAGTTGTGGAGACAGAAACAGAATTAATGCTTCAGGATGAAACAGCCTCAAACTGCCTGAAACTGTTTGAAGATCCAGTGTTGCCTGAATCAGCATAATCTTAGAGAGCTTCTAAAGCAGCCAATGGGTCTTAAATTGGGCTCCTTTATAAGGGACTGCTGGGGTTCCAGCAAATAGTTACAGTTCTACTCACCCACTGTAGGCAACAGGATGAGGCAAGTCATCGAGACATGCAGTAGGGGAACACGGCCTTAAGCCCATGGTCTCCCATTTCCACAAAACCTACACGAATCCCCATTTATTATTCTTTCCATTATCTCATCAACCAACCCCACTCACCTACCCACCATTTACAATGGCCAATTAATCTTTCAACCTACGCCCCTTTGAGATGCGGGAGGAAAGCCGAGCACTCAAAGAAAGCCCATGTGGAGAATGTTCAAACTTGGCTTCCACCACTCTTTGAGGAAGAGGCTTGCGAAGGCTTCACAATCCGGTTGCCTAGAAAATGCCTTGCCATGGGTACACATCTCCAGCGTCTCCTATTTTATAAACATTCCCTGCTGGTTCCGTGCTCTGCCACAAGAAGAAATGCCCTCTTCACATCCCCCCTGCACAGAGATCTTGCAAACTGGTAGGACACAGCGAGGGCTGTTGAGAGAAAAACCCAGCTGGTTCCCGCCACTAGATACTGTTTGTGCTTCAGGTAGAGACATACCCTCTGGAACCACAACCCGGGACAGAGAGCAGTAGCATATCGAACTACAAAGAAACATCTAGTCATATTTAAAGTTCAAAGTAAAATAATAAAATAATAGATAATGAGGCAACTCACCACAATTCCATTCGTCACTTCCATCAGAACAATCAGAATCACCATCGCAGAAGCCGCTGTCTTTATTTAAACAGTTGTCATCTGCACATACCATCATGCCCGCTGTACACTGCTGATGTGTGTTCAGGGTGGTTGAATGGCCTTCTGTGTTGAGCAAATATGACACATAATTAAGGCGGGGGCAAAATAATCAGAGGAGAATCAAAGCAAATATTAGTTATGCAGTGAGTTATTGTAAACCCAAAGGAACAGCAACACAGGTGTGGAAGCTGATGGTAACTTTCAAAGGGACAATGACAGAGACATTTTTGGAGAGGAGAGAGGACAATGGAATAAACTGGGTGTTGTTTTTCAAAGACCACCACAAGTACAATGGGCTGAAAGGATTCTTCTCTCCGCCATGAATTTTCCCATAAAATGAAGAGAGATTTACCATTTTGTACATTTCTCACAAACAACAAGGTCCAAGAATTGTAGTCATTTTGGTACACAGCACGAAAACAGGACCTTCGTCGCAACTTGTCCATACCCACCAAGTTGTCTTTCAGAGTTAGTCTTACATGCCTGTGTTTGGCCCATATCACTCTAAACTTTTCCTCTTCTTGAGTATGTCTAAATATGTTTTAAACGCCCCTTCTTCTGGCAGCTTGATCCATATACCGTTTGCCTTCTGTGTAATATAAGTGTATAATGACAGAAGTCAGTCGGTGCACAGTTTGACTTCACAGAAGCCAAAGAGGCAAAGGTTAGGAGAGGAGAATTTGTGTGCTGAATGACAGGACAGTACAAACAGAACTAGCACTTGGCTAATGTTCCAGACAGCTCAAAGGGCCAGTAGGGATTATTCCACACTGGATCTCTAAATAAACAACTAAATAACAGGCAGATTAATTTTGTTGAGTTTATATGACAAGGTAACTTAATATATTTACTGAGGGCAATGTGGTCTCTATGGTTTTCTTGGACACCAGTAAGACTTTTGAGAAGAATCCACACAGAAGGCTGATCAAAAAGGTTAGAGTCTGTGAGGATCCTGGGTCCAAAATTGATTTGGTAATAAGAAAAGGATTGATGGTGGTGGGGTGATTTTGTAAATGGAAGCCTGTGATGAACAGTGTACCACAGGGAGTGGAGCTGGGACCCTTTTTGCCTGTTATTTTATTTACTTATTAGTTGAGAGATAGAGTGTGGAATAGTCCCTTCCGGCCCTTCAAGCCGTCCCTGTCACCCGATGCAGACGTGGCCCAAGTGCGGAGTGATAGACACTGAAGAAGTTCGATAGTTCGCTGACTTTAATGCGAACGGTGTTAAAGGGAAAAGAAAACAATAAGTGCTAGGCCAAACAAGGCCATTAACTAAAACTCTCAAAAGGAAAACGAAGCCTACACTGCAACTGAAAAGAACAGCTAAGAATAAAATGAATACTGCTAGTCTTCAGAGTCCGTTGACTCGACAGTCCAATTCCTCAAGCAAGGCAGAATGCAAACAGGCAGCGAAGTGTTGCTGTGTCCAAGTCTCGACAAATACTCAACGGAATGAAAGGAGTTAAATACTATCACAATGAAATAATACTTAGCTGACATATGCATATTCACGAGCGCAATTGCCGTATCTACTTGCTGCCGAATCTGTGGTTGCGACAGTCCCGACAATAACCCACCGACTAATCCTAGGCTAATCATGGGAAATTTACAATGACCAATTAACCTACCAACTGATACACCTTTGAATTGTAAGACGAAACCAGAGCACTGGGAAGAAACCAGTGCATACCATGACATACAAACTCCTTACAGATAAAGTCAGAAGCAAACTCCAAACTCTGATGTCCTGAGCTGAAATACAGTTATACTAACTGCTACATTGCTGTGGCACCCATACATTATACACAATAAGTACATAGATGTGAATGTAGGGAGTGTGATTAGTGAGGTTGCAAATAGCTCAAGAATTGGTGATGTCTTCAAAAGTGAAGAGGCTAGTCTTCTCCATCATGGCTTGCAGTGGGATCTGGGACAGCTGGAAAAATGGGCTGAAAAGTGGCAGATGGAATTTAATGCAGACAAGTGCGAGGTGTTGAACTTCAGGAGGACCAACTAGGGTAGGTTTTACATAGTGAACGGTAGGGCACTGAGGATTGCAGTAGAACAAAGGGACCTGGGAATACAAGTTCATAATTCATTGAAAGTAGCATCACAGGTGGATAGAGTCGTAAAAATGGCCTACATAATCAAAGTATTGAGGACAAGAGATGGGATGTTAGATTAAAGTTGTATAAGGCATTGGTGAGGCCTAATTTGTAGTACTGTGTACAGTTTTGGTCACCCACCTATAGGAAAGATGTAAATAAAGTTGAAAGAGTATAGAGAAAAATTACAAGGATGTTGTCGGGACTGGAGGATCTGAATTTCAAGGAAAGATTGAATATGTTAGGACTTTATTCCTTGGAATATAGAAGATTAAAAGGAGATTAGATGGAAGTATACAAAATATTGAGGCGTATAGTTAGGATAAATGCAAGCAGGCTTTTTCCACTGAGGTTGGTGGGACTACCGCTAGATGTCCTGGGTAATGGGTAAAAGGCGAAAAGTTTAACAGGAACATGAGTGGAAACTTTTTCACTCAGAGTTTTGTGAGAATGTGAAATGAGCTACCAGCGCAAATGGTGTATGCAAGCTCAATTCCAACATTTAAGAGAAATTTGAATAGGTACACGGACGGTAGAGGTATGGAGGGCTATGGTCCTGGTGCAGGTCAATGAGAGTAAACAGTCTAAATGGTTCAGCATGGACTAGATGGGCCAAAGGGCCTGTTTCTGTGCTGTGTTTTCTATGACTTAATTACCCTAGTTTAATGCTAGAGAGTGATAGTAATCAGGTGGTACATTGGGCAGATGGAACTTAATCCTGTTAAGTGTAAGGTGAATTATTTTTGGGGAGTGGGTTTAATACGCATAGGGTATTTAGAATTAATGGAAGGGCCCTGGGGAATACTGAGGAACAAAGCGGTCTTGGTGTATAAGGCCAACGATCCTTAAAGGTGGCAGCACACATAGACAGATTGGCAAAAAAGACATACAGGATACTTGCCTTCATTGGCCCTACCGTAAAATATAACTGTAGGGAGGTCTTGTTACAACTTTATAAAACTGTCATTGGGTCACAGATCGAATATTATGTGTAGTTCAAGATGTCACACTATGGGGAGGATGTGAATCCTCTGGAGATGGTGCAGTGGAGATTCACCAGGATGTTACCTGGGATAAAGAAAGTTAGCATGTCACGGTCAACCCTCACCAATTTTTATTGACCGGAAGGAACTGCAGGGGGTTGTGGACACAGCTTTGCACATCATGGAAACCAGCTCCCCTCTAGTCAACGTAATCAAAGACCCCACCCTTCCCAGGCATTCTCTCTTCTCACCTTTTCCATCAGGTGGAAGATATAAAAGCACTTACCAGAAGGCTCAAGGACAGCATCTACCCTGCTGTAATAAGACTAATCAATGGTTCCCTATTACAGTAAGATCAACTTTTGACCTCACAATCTACCCCAGTGTAATCTTGCACTTTATTGAGGACCTGCACTGCACTCTCCCTGTTGCACTTTATTCTGCATTGTTATTGTTGTACCTTGTTTCTCTGCAATGATTTGTGATCTGTTTTTATGTAATGATTTAATCTGTAAGACAAGGTGTCCACTGTATTTCAGTAGGTGTGACAATAATAAATCAATACCAACACCCATGAAAGATTTTAGTTCTGAGGAGAGACAGGTGGGCTGGCTTTGTTTTCTCTGGAGCAGACAAGCTAGGGGTGATCCAATAGTGTAGAATATTATGAGATGCATAGGCAGGGTAGATACTACAGAACCCTTTGCTAGAGAAGAGGTGTCAAAAACAAGAGGCCATAGATTTAAGGGAAGGGGGAAAAGGATTAGAGTGAATGCAAGGAAGAATGTTTTTCATTCAGATGGTGGTTGAGGTCTGAAACGTAACAGGGGGCGACAGAGGCAGACACTCCCACAACACTTAAGAAGCTCTTTGAATTACCAAGGCATGGTAGTCTAGGCAGCAGATGCCGGTAAGTGGGATTACTGCAGGTAGACCCTTGATGGTTAGCAATTTGGGCACTACGGTAGCATAGCGGTTAGCGCAATGCTGCTAAAGCTCGGTTGTCAGACTTTGGAGTTTAATTCTGGCAATGTCTGTAAGGAGTTGGTGCATTCCTGCTGTGACCGCGTGTGATTCCTCCGCTTACTCCGGTTTCCCCCCACCCCCCAGTCCGAAGACGTACTGGTTAGTAGGTTAATTGGTCATTGTTAATTGTCCTGTGACTAGGCTAGTGTTAAGTAGGCGGGCTGCTTGGCGGCACGACTCGTTAGGCCAGAAGGGTTTGCTCCGTGCTGTATCTCTAAATAAATAATTAAGTAGAATGTCTTTGTTCTGTTCTATATGACTCCGCAGACTCAAAGTGAAGGTTTTGCACAAATGGCTAGCGGGTGGACAAGGGAAGAGGCTTGAGTGAAGCATAAGTAACAAACTGGACAACATACATTGAAGACCCTACATGGGGTCGGGTTCAGGGTCACTGGTTGGAAGAGGTGCTGAGATCTCAGTGCGAATGGCTTGTGTGCTGTTTATGTTGAGATTTTGTTTGGGTGGGGAGAGATGGAGGAGAGGCATACTGCATCTGTTTGGTGAATGTTACAGTAGATCAGTGGGAGCCCCTGTCACCATGTCAAATTTACCCCCACTGCACTGTGGAATGATAGATAGCATGGGGTCATTTTGCAAGCCAACTGACCACAAACTGCTTCATCTTCTCCATTCCAGCAATCTTCAATGCCATCACAAAATCCATTGTTTTTATTAATGCAGTATCCACTGGAACATCTTGGCATGCTGTTCTCACACCATATAACTGAAAAAAAGCAAATTGGTTCAGCAAGTTAAATAGTGCTGGTTGTAGTGCAAGACCTTTTGACTTTGCAATGCCTTCCCTGGAATTCTTTTTACAGATCTACTCCACAGCTGCACATAATTAGCACATATTTGGTTAGTGAGTGTGTTATAGCAGACTACTCGAAACTCAAGTGACAGGTCATACGGGAGTGAGATAGATCAGCTGGTTGAGTGATGTCGCAACAAAACCCTTACGCTCAATGTCAGTAAGCCCAAGGAATTCATTATGGACTTCAGGAAAGGGAAGTTGAGGGAACACACATCAGTCCTTATCGAGGGATCAGTAGTGGAAAGGATGAACAGCTTCAAATTCCCAGGTGTCAACATCTCTGAAGATCTATCCGGAGCCCAACATATTGATGCAATTACAAAGAAGGCACAACAGTGGTTATATTTCATTAGGAGTGTGAGGAGACTTGGAATTTCTCCAAAGACTCTTGCCAATTTCTACAGATGCACTGTGGAGAGCATTCTGACTGGTTGCATCACTGTCCGGTATGGAGGGGCCACAGCACAGGACCAGGAAAATCTGCAGAAAGTTGCAAACTCATCCAGCTCCATCATGGGCACCAGCCCCCTAGCATCAAGGACATCTTCAAAAGACGATGCCTCAAAAAAGGTGGCATTAATCACTAAATTTTCTCAACGGACAATGAACCCATGTACAGTATCTCTATTTTTATCCAGCTGGAAGTTTGAGATTTCCAGCTAGCTTCCTACCTGATGGCATGAACATCGATTTCTCAAACTTCAGGTAATTCCACCTCCTGCTCTCCTTGACCATCCCCATTTCCTTCTCTCACCTTATCTCGTTACCCGCCCATCACTTCCCTCTGGTGCTCCTCCCCTTCCCTTTCTTCCATGATCTTCTGTTCTCTCATATCAGAGTCCCCCTTCTCCAGTCCTTGATCTCTTTCAGCAATCAACTTCCAAGTTCTTTACTTCACCCCTTCTCCTCTCCTGGTTTCACCTATCTCCTACCACTTTGTACTTTTCCTCCCCTGCCCCCACCTTCTTACTTTAACCTCTTCCTTTCCAGTCCTAATGAAGGGTCTGGGCCTGAAACATCAACTGTTTACTCTTTTCCATTGATGTAATCTGACCTGCTGAGTTCCTCCAGCATCTTGTGTGTGTTGTTTATAGACTTTATGATATGAGCCCTTTACCATCTCCACTCCTGGCTTACTGACAAGTTGCAATCAGTGCACACTCACTTTTTAATATGCCCCCTCCAGTTCAACATCACAAGAATTTACTGACCTTGAGTAAAACCTGATGGTCCTTTCAGAATCAGAGTCATAGAATAATAACAGCATGGAAACTGGTCGTTCAGACCAACTCATTAATGCAAACCAAGGTGCTCAACTTAGCTAGTCCCGGTTGCCCAAGTTTGGCCTATTTCTACCCATGTGCCTGTAGAAGTGTCTTTTAAATGTTTTTGTACCTGCCTCAATGACTTCCTCTGGCAACTCATTCCATATTCCCTCCACTCTCTGTGTGAGGAAGTTTCCTCAGAGGTCTCTTTTAAATATTTCCTCTTTCACCCTAAACCTGGGCCCTCGAGTTTTTGATTCCCTTTCCTTGGGAAAAAGACTATGCCCATTTATTTTGTCTATACCCCTCATGATTTTAACGATCTCTATAAATTCAGTCATATGTTCCAAGTCCTATCCTTCCCAACCTCTTTCTGTACCAGGCCCTCGATTCCTGTCAATGTTCTCACAACACACATCAAAGTTGCTGGTGAATGCAGCAGGCCAGGCAGCATCTCTAGGAAGAGGTACAGTCAACGTTTCAGGCCGAGACCCTATGTTTGTTGCTTGAATTTCCAGCATCTGCAGAATTTGTCATGTTAATATTCTCACAAAATGTCTTTGCATACTTTCCAGTTTAATGACATCTCTCCCGTAATGGAGTAACTAAATCTGTTAACAATACTGTAGGTGTGGCCTCACCAACATCTTATATAACTGCAATGTAATCTCCCAATTCCTTTTCACTTTTATCACCACCCAGTCATTTGCATTGTCTGGCTAGCTGTGGCATTGCCTCTACTAGAAGATATACTGTAGTCTATCATAAACACAAGAACATCTGCAAGTGCTGGAAATCCAAAGCAACAGACACAAAATGCAGGAGGAACTTGGCAGGTTAGGTAGCATCTATGGAAAGGAGTAAACTGTTGATGCTTCAGGCCAAGAGCTTCTTCAGGACTGAGACAGAAAGGGGAAGACGCCAGAATAAAGAGATGGGGGCTGGCATCTTCCCCCTTCATTTTAAGACCTGATGAAGGGTCTCAGCCCTAAACGTCCACTGTTTACTCTTTTCCATAGATGCTGACCAACCTGCTGAGTTCCTCCAGTATTTGTGAGTGTTTCTGTTGTCTGGTAGTCTATATTTTCTAGTAGTGACAATGCTATAACTAGGAAGACAATGCAAGCAAAGTCTTTCTCATGAGGACCATTTGAAAGATATAAGTCAGCTTCACTCCTGGAAGATAGTCTGTCCAGTAAAGCGAAGCTCAAATGGTTAACAACTTGGAAAATGCTTTGTTGGATTAGGATGGAGAATGAAACAAATGATTAAAACAAATTGCAATAAATGGAGCCTCCATGCTTCTACCGGATCACAGCATCTACAATATCTGCCTGAATACTTCCACTGAACTTACAGTGCATTTACAACAATGGAATGGCAGCAGCTGGTATTTGAGAAAACTATTCAGGTCAAGACATATGGTGAGTAGACTTACTCATGGTGTTGAGTTGAACCTTCAGCTGCTGGTTGTTGGGAAAATTGATGGTCCCCTCTGCTTTCTGAAAGACTGCTGTAATTTCCTCTGTACGGAATCTCACACTGCACTCGAGGTGCATCCAGAACCGGATAGCAGAGTAGACAGGACTGTAATGAGAAAGAGACCACATTGTGCAACATCTGTCCAACTGACCCCTAGCCATTTTGACATTGGAGACACAAGAAACTGCTAACGTTGGAACCTAGAGCAACATACAAGACACTAGAGGAACTCAGCAGATCATTGCAGCATCCATGGTGAGAGATGGACTATTGATGTTTCAGGTTGGCATCCTTCACCTGAGCAGTCCAGATGAAGGATATTGACCGCTTATTTCTTCTTCATACATAACGCCTGATCCGCTGAGTTCTTCCAGTGTTTTGTGTGTTGCACTTTGACATTGGCTGATGTTTGGCCACAGCTTTGAACCTAGGATGGAGGGATTAAGAGGGTGCTATTAAAGACAGGTGGCATGTTGGAGATCCATCCCTACCAAAGGAGGTATAAAGCACTCTTTCCCTCCGCTATCCTGCAGGTCACCCTTGGGCACCTGCTTAGCCCCCGATCAGGATCACGTGAAGCCATGGGAGCAGGTGGCGGATGGTCGTACGAGCAGCCGGTACGCATCAGAAGTCCTTGTTATGCGACCACTGATTCCAGGCAGACAATCTCTGAAGAGTATTGATAATGGCTGGGCTCACCCACCTTGTAAAGACACTGCCCAGAAGAAGACAATGGCAAACCACTTCCGTAGAAAAAATTATCAAGAACAATCATGGTCATGGCCATGTTCACCCACATCATATGACACAGCAGATAATGATGATGATGATGTTAAAGATGCCATCTGGCCTCAGTAACATTTGTGCACCCTCTAGGACCAGGGTTCCCAACCTGGTGTCCACAGACACCTCGGTTAATGGTAAGGGTCCATGGCATAAAAAAGGTTGGGAACCTCTGCGCTTGTACATTACTCCTATAAATTGTCATCTAGAGCCTCCACCAGCTAATACCCATTCAGCAGACCAGGCCTATTCAAGGTTTTACACACCCATTAAACCATTATCTAACCCATTACCTGATCTCACCCAGCTAAATTTGCCCAACATACGAAGAAACAAAGTAGAAAGACTGTCACTTGAAATATCATTATACCATCACATTGATTCAGCTTGTTAACAATATTTATTCAGCCCCACTTTCTAATCTGATGTCTAACTACGGATTCCTAAAGGGGTCAAATATCACTTCAACTAAATAGCCCTCTCCTTGATTTCGACTAATTTTTCCATTTCTCCTTATCTCGTTAAATGATATCTGACCCTCTCACTAATTAAATCTTCTGTGATATATTTTCGTGAGAGGAGAGTACAATAGTGCCAGTCTTTGCTGGAAACACACACACACAGAAACTCATATTTTTTTCAGGGAAAAATTTTAATACCACCAAGAAGGCTGGCTGACTGGCAGGAGACAAAGAGAGGGAATAAGGGCCGGGGGGGGGGCGGGGGTCTTCTGGTTGGCCATGGGTGACTAGTGACTTAACCTTTAGGGAATCCTGCACAAGGACTCACAAGTCCCTTTGCACCTCTGATTTCTGAATTTTCTCCATTTAGAAAATAGTCTATGCCTTTATTCCTTCTACCAAAGTGCATGACCATACACTTCCCTACACTATATTCCATCTACCACTTCTTTGCCCATTCTCTTAATATGTCTGTTCTTCTGCAGACTCCCTGCTTCATCAACACTTCCTGCCCCTCCACCTATCTTCATATCCTCCACAAACTTGACTTCAAAGCCATCAATTCCATCATCCAAATAATTGACATATAACATGAAAAGAAGCGATCCCAACACTGCCCACCTGTGGAGCACCAAATGGTAAGGAAAGCAAATGCAATGTTAGCATTCACTTTGAGAGGACTAGAATATAAAAGTAAGGATGTAATACTGAAGCTTTATGAGGCATTGGTCAGACCGTCCTTGGAGTAATGTGAGCAGTTTTGGGCCTCTTATCTAAGAAAGGATGTGCTGGCTTGGAGAGAGCCAATGGAAGTTCAAGAGAATGATCTCAGGAACAAAAGGGTTAATATATGAGGAGTGTTTGATGGCTCTCAATCTGTACTCTCTGGAGTTCAGAAGAATTGGGGAGGGGAAATGGGGATCTCATTGAACCTTATCGAATGTTGAAAGGCCTAGACGGAGTGGACATGGAGACGATGTTTCCTATAGCGGGGGAGTCTAGAAGCAGAGGGAACTGCCGTAGAATAGAAGAACATCCCTTTGGAACAGAGATGAGGAGGAATTTCTTTAGCCAGAGGGTGTTGAATCTATGGAATTCATTGCCACAGACAGCTGTGGAGGCATTGAGTACATTTAAAATGGAGATTGATTTGTTCTTGATTAGTAAGGGAGTCAAGGGTTACAGGGAGAAAGTGGGAGAACGGGATGCAGAGGGATAATAAATCAGTCAATCCCCAGTTCCCTATAGTGTCACGCTCTCTGCATCCATTCTCACAAAGGGAATCTACCCAAATTGAACATGCCTTAATGTCTGCACCATTGTCATTGCTATTTGGAGCCACTGTGACTATTGTTTAATTGTTTTAAGGTCTATGTTGTATGTGTTTCAGTGGAGGCTTGTCAGAGGTAGTGTTAGAAGGAAGGTTATTGATGTTTTGGATGATCCTTCAAGTGCACATCTTTAATTTCTCTGTGTAGTCAGCCACAAGCTCTTGTCTCCAGAAGTACTTTGTCCACCTTCTAATGATGGAGTTTGATTCACGTCACTACAATTACACTGTGGGAACTTTCACGAGTCTACTTCTCACCTTATTCCAATGACTTTAGTAGTTATATACACCGTGTTGAATGCTGAAGTTTTGTATGTACCATTTATCTGACAAGAAAAAAAATGGAATAGATTATTCACAAATTTCTCATAAAAATAATTAGCAAGATGAAGCAAATCAACCAACGAGCACAGTGCAGGTCATTTTAGGAAGTTAGTTACTGGAGGGAAAGTTCCTTGGGGACTGTAAACCTTTAACGCCAAATCAATGCATATGTTGGAAATGCTCACCTTGATAATTGTTTCTCCTAGGCAAAATGTTTACCAAGCAAAAGTCTGTAAAATTACCCTTAAACCTTAACCCTTGGATTTAATGTTAATTTCTCTGAAAGAATTGAAGTCCATTTTGAGTATTAAGAGTATTTTTGTGTGTGACTGTAGTTTATTGCTGGCTTATATGCCATGTGTGCTTTGTGCTGTGAATATTTGTTGGTATTGTGTTTTGCATCTTGGCCCTGGAGTAACACTGTTTTGTTTGGCTGTATTCATAGAAATTCATGTATGGTTGAATGACAATTAATCTTGAACTTGAACTTGAGAAACCAAAGGAGGAATAGGAAGTTGCTGACACGACAGTACTCAAAACAGATCACTACTCAAACGTGCTCTGTGACATTCTTCCACACTGAAAAGTGAAAGCCAGCTTCAAAAACAACAATCCCAATGCAGTATGGTGAAAAACATTATATGTGACCATTCCAGAAGATGCAGATCTCTGCCATAGCAAGCTTTATCAAATGAAATATTCTCTCACCATCACTGTCCCAAGTGCCAACAAGCTATGATTCAGCACTGCCAAACACTAGTGACAACCCTGCCTCTCACCTCCCCCACTGCTAACTTGACAGTATCAATCAGGAGCAAGAGTAGATCACTCACCCCCACTTCCCTGCTCCATCATTCAATAAGATCCTGGTTAACCTGACTACAGATTCAACCCTGCATTCTGAACTTCTCCAGCTTGTGGTAAATTTACTCTCCCTTGTTTTTTCAATAATCTCCTTCAAAGAAGAATTTCTTTCCATCGGCCTTTGAGCAAAGAGTTCCAGAGACTCAGCATCCTCTGAGACTAAAAAAAAAGTCACCCTGTCTTGACCTTAAATGGGTAATGGTTATTCTTGAACAGTGACCTGGACTCTCCCACAAGAGGAAACATTCTCTCCACATCCATCTTGCCAAGGTTGCTCAGCATTTTGTATTTCACTTGGGGATAACACTACATTATCTATTCCATATACATTTTAATTCAAAGATAGAAATTTAAAAAATTATTGCTAATAAAATGATTTTTTTAATCTCAGCAGCTTCTTTTAAGGTAGCACAGTAGTGCAGTACAGGCAACAGAAAAAGTATGCCGATTAGAAAACAGTAGAATACCAGCAACCCAGGTTCAATTCCCGCTGCAGCCTGTAAGGAGTTTGTATGTTCACCCCGTGACTGTGTGGATTTCCTCTGGGTGCTCCAGTTTCCTCCCATAGTCCAAAGATCTACTGGCTGGTAGGTTAATTAGTCATTGTAAATTGCCCTGTGATTAGGCGAGGAATAATTTGGGGATTGCTGGGCAGCACGGCTCAAAGGGCCAGGAAGGCCTACTCCATGCTGTATGTCAATAAATAATTTTAAAAACTGCTTTCAGTTTTAAAATGCCTAAAAGACTTACCATCTTCTCTACACCTTCTGTAATCCTCAAATATTCTTCTGAGCTGGGATCACTGTTGAGTTCAATGGAGATATTCTCTTTTACCTCCATCTCTCCCACAAAGTAGCATCTGGCATTTGGGCTGTAGTTATTTGAATCAGATGTGTTTGTTGCACTTGTGTCATTACTGGCACTGGTGGAGAAGTTGAGTGTTTGGCTGGTGCTGCTCAGGATCGTTGTGGCTACTGTACTCAAACGGCGATTGGGAGCAAAGCCATTGATGATCACTGGGACCTCTGAAAGAAAGCACAGCTCCTTAGTTAGGTCATGTCTCGTGTTGGTTTGATAGAAAGTGATTGATACTCCTCATTTGAGGGAAGAAGCTTCATTAAATCAGCAGGAACCAGAAAGGTGAAACACTCAGGAGATCAGGGGGCACTTGGTGAAAGGTATTGCAGATCAGTTGTCCAACCAGCTCAAACATACATCGAACACTTCACTTCAGGAATCAAACTACAGCTCCTTCACTGCACTGACACCAGCGCAAGTCTATCCGCCTTCATAATATGATCAAAGCTGTGCACAGCACTCCAGGTGCCTTTTCCCCGATGCCTTGTAGAGCTGCAGCAAAACTTCCTACTTTTAATCCTCATGGCTCTGGCAATATGGTCATTTCCCTTCGCAATTACTTGTAGTAACTGAATGCTAACATTTTGTTTCATGTACTAGGACCCCGGATTCCTTTGCAGAAGATGGCAAGAAAATGTTTGCATTCTTAAACCTGAAGCATTAATTCTGCTGCTCTTCCCCAGATGGTGCCTGGCTCATGGAGTGCTTTTGGTCTGTTTTTATTTCAGATTCCCACATAAGAGGTGGTACATAGATTCAGTAGAAAAATTCAGAGCCAATGGCATGGGCCAATCTTAGAGTGAATCGGATTGTTGAGAATATGCTCAATGGTGGGGGCTAGAGCCTGAGGTCATGGGAAAGCAACCAAACTCTCCCCCACTCTGCCTCAAGGTTTGATGCTCAGATGTTTGAAGCTTCCCCTAGCAGTTTGATCCAATGCCTCCCTTCAGCAGCTGGATTTCCTGAGGCCCAGGAAACTTATCCAATCCATGTTAAATCAGGGATGGATTCAGCTACAGGTCATTGAAATGTTTTAAGGACCAATTCAGCCTGGAAAATTACAAGTTATCAATCAATCAGCTCCATCACTAAAACCAAGAACCAGAAATCAATTTATTTTAAAGGACCCAGCCACCTTCTCCCAAACATGCACCAGGTTAGAGCTCCCAATGTGTGAAATTCTGCACTGGAGTGCAAAGAGGCTTCTTAGTCCCGGTATTGACCTTGCAGTCCAGGTGCTGCTCCCAGCATTAGAGACATCCACGTGGACAGCACCAAGTTATGCTCAGAGTCCAGTTATCCATTCTTTTTGTACTTGAGACCCTTGTTGTGAAGTTATCAGGAACTAAGTTTGTTGTGAGACTGTTTCAGAATTGATCATTGGAACGGCGAGCTATCTCAACATCAAGCATACAATTATGTTGACATGTAAGTTCTATGAATTGAATTGCTTTCTCACCAAGAACACCACGAATCAGTGTAATGGATCCTGCTATCAATATGAAGAGAATTAATCCACTGATGATCGGAAGACATTTGAAGCAACAACTGGGACATTTTCTCTTGGCTGCCTTCTCCTGCAGATACATAATGATTTCATTATTACATTGGGATGTACATGAGGAAGTTTCTTGTATTAGCCATTGCAAGTTTCAGATTGGTTTACCTTGGCTCATTCAACAGCAACCTGAATGGGCAACAATTGTTTCTCCCTCTGTCACCTCTGTGACCTGTTTATTTTCTCCCAGCAGGTACTTCGAGCTGCATGCACCTCAGTAGCATTGCTTACTTTCCTATAACTGCTTGCTATCACCCTTACCCTGTGGCACCACTGCATGGAAACAGTGTTCATGAGTTCAAATCCCTCGTCGGCTCAATGTGATGGTTAAGTGAATTATTGTGTCATAACACCCCAGCACACACTGCTGCTTTGGTTGTTTATGTGTGTGGGTTACACATGGTGCAGCAGGTACCCGGGACCTAAACAGGATCAGTGAGGAAAGGCCTCTTATTTCTTAAGGCTCGCATGAAAGCAATTAAACAGCAGTGTAAGGTAGGGAAGTGGAGAATGAAGAGATCTCACACTTCACTGGACACCTTCATTTAGAGATACTTAGACGTTCACACATGAGCACAGAAATGCCAGGTGTTATTCCTACTGCTAGCCACATGTAGCTTCCCAGATCCCAGAGCTGGGAGTCGCTAAAGACATCCCAGTTGGAAATGTCCACAACTTGGCCTCATGAGATGGAGTATCAGGGGAAAGTCACCTGGTTGTCCCACTACCTATAGAGACAAAGAGGTAACATGGAGTCAAAGGTTAATGGATTCACTCCAAATTCTAAATAGTTTTCCTTGCCCCTTCTCAATAGAAACCTGATATTAAGCCTGACAAAAGGAGAAGGCGCAGAGTCTAATGCGATCATGTAGAATGATTGGAGAGAAAATGAGGGATGACTGGCTTCATCAACTGTATTACGGGGTGTTAGGAGGGGAGATAAAGAGATGGGATTATGCCATGCTTGGTCTTCAAAGAAGGGAAAGAATATTTAAAAAATTTATTTTGGAAACTGGGCATCACTTCCCATCCCTAATTGAGGAGGTGATAATGGGTCACCTTCTTGAACTGTTTCAGATGAAGGTTTTCTTCCAATGCTAGAGTTATTGAGTTTAGAGATGCCGTATCTTCACCCTATCAAGTCCACACAGACCAGCAACCACCCACTTACACTAATTCTATGTTAATTCCTTTAACTTCTGTCCTCCCCATATTCCCATCAATTGCCCCCGTTCTCTAGTACCCATCCATGCACGGGTGGCAACTTGCAGCGGACGATTGACCTATCCACCTCCGATTCTTTAGAATGCGGAGAAAGCGGTACAGGGTCAGTCAGGATTGAACCTAGCCTCTGATGCTGCAATGCAGCAGCTCTTCTACCGCGCTGTAGGGGAGGCAGTTCCAGGACAGGAAGAACCAGCAATAAGTCAGGATGGTGTAAGACTTGGAGGGCAACTTGCAGGTAGTGGTGCTCCTGTGCATTGCTGCCCTTGTCCTTCTTGCTGGTGAAGGTGGTGTGACTTATGAGGTGCTGTCAGAGGAACTGTGATTTCAGTAACTGCAGTGTCTTCTGTAGATCAGAGGTTCCCAAACGGGGGTCCACGGACCCTTTGGTAGGGGTCCATGGCTTAAAAAAGGTTTGGAGCCCCTGGTGTAAATGATACACACTGCAGTCAATGTGAGCCAAAGCTGGAGGGAATGAGCATTTAGTGTGATTGGTGGGGAGCCAGTCAAACAGGGCATCTTTCTACAAATATTTGTTTTTGAATAAAGAATCAGGAACGATGTCAGTTTTGATTGTGGAGCCAGCCATTGTCATAAGTTTCACCCTGGATAAAATTACATATCAAGTCTTTAATGAAAAGGGAGGTAGCTGTAATATTTAATACCTGGTAATGAATAGGCAAAGTCATCACCTCACACCTACACCCACCTTGTTGACACGGATGCTTTATTAATTTGAAATATAAGATGACCAACAAAAGACGTGAATTAATTTCAGCATCTGGGATAAATGTGCACCACCACCATTTTATACTTCCTTTTTATGATCATCTTTCTGTTTTATTGTGAAGGCTGAATCCCATGTGAAGGCTCAGGGAGTGTACAATGTTATAGTTCCGATTTCTCCCAAAACCTGCTGTAGGTACATTATTGGAAATCTGGTGGTGATATTGCTAAATCCATAATCCAGAAGATCTAATATCCATCTGATTTGGAATCTAAAATCCTACCATATGTGTTTAAACACTGCAATTCAGTTTCTACACATCCTTAAGGAAAGAACCGGCTTCAGTCATGATATGCATGAAGTTATTACACTGATGTAACAACAGAACCGATTCACTAATAGGACCATAAGATATAGGAAGAGAATTAGGCCATTTGGCCCATTGAGTCTGCTCCACCATTTCATCATGGCTGATCCATTTTTCCCTCTCAGCACCAATCTCCTGCCTTCTCCCCGTATCCCTGACTAATCAAGAATCTATCAACCTTTGCCTTAAATATACATAGACTTGGCCTCCACAGCCGCTTGTGGCAATGAATTCCACAGATTTACCACTCTCAGGCTAAGAAATTTCTCCACATCTCCATTCTAAAAGAACACCCATCTATTCTGAGGCTGTGTCCTATGGTGTTAGACTCCCACACCATAGGAAGCATCCTTTCCACATCCACCCTATTCAGTCTTTTCAACATTCGATAGGTTTCAATGAGGTTAACCCTCATTCTTCTGAAGTCCAGTGAGCACAGGCCGAGAGCCATCTAACGCTCTTCATATGACAAGCCTTTTAATCCAGAAATCATTTTTGTGAAGCCCCTTTGAACTCTCTACAATGTTAGCACATCCTTTCTTAGATAAGAAGCCCAAAATTGCTCACAATAAAAAAGAAGCATTCCATAGGTATCCACGCGACTCGAGCAATAGACACTTTATTTGACTCTGTAATGTCTATGCAAAACAGGATGCTTTTGGGTTGGACAGAACCAAAACATGATGCTTTAAAAATTCGATTAACTTGGTTCAAAAGATTCAAAGTACATTTTTTAACCAAAGTATGTATACAGAATGCAACTTTGAGATTAGCCCTCCCTCATGCAGCCACAAAATGAAGAAACACCATGGAACCCATTCAGAGGAAACATCCAACACCTTACGTGCACTAAAAGAACAAATTGCACAAACAGCAGATAGTGAGTGAACAACACATAGAATATCAACATCAAACCATAAGTATTTTGTTTAGTTCAGTTAAGCTCCACACTGCTAGCTGACTGCAGGCTCTAGAACCAGTCTTCGCCAACCAGAATCCAGAAGTACATGCAACATGAACCTCAACGTTCCCCCAAAACAAGTCCACAAGCCTCGCAGATCAATCCCCGCTACGTGGAAGGCAGGACTCCTGCACTTTCCTCCAACAGCAGCTAGTGAGAGGGAGAGGAAGACTGATCAAAAACAGACAGATGGCGCAAAGCACCCACCCGCACTCCGCTCTTGTCTTCGCCAACTCGACACCTCAAATCAGAGGGAAGCAATGGAGTCAATCATGGGCTCATGCCCCATGTCCAGGCTTACAGGCTGCCAGACTTCACACTCTGCTGCCAACCTCACTGAGCTCCCTTAGAGACATCAAAGTGCCAGATCACTCAATTGGCCCCAAAATACACCATCAAAATATAAACCACTGGTTGCAATCATCTGCAGCTCAGTAGCAGAAATAAAAGAGGTAAAAGAAATGGTTTCATGGACTGTCTGGAAAACGTTGCCGTTGGTCGTGTCATTTATGGGTGCCATCTTGAACGGCTTTTTGATGATTGCTGCCTTGTGTAAATTGAACTTGTTAAATGTCATATGTAATCAATACCTGTTTCGGACCACACATGGATAATTTGGAAAAATGTTTACAGGTTTCCCCTGCCATCCAAAGGTAGAGCGTTCCTATGAAACGGTTCGTAAGCCGAAATGTCGTAAAGCGAAGAAGCAATTACCATTTATTTACTGTATATAATAAATGTTATGAACCTTTCACAGTGATTGGTTTCTGACTGAGAGAAGAATTTTGTCAAAGCAGTCTCCTTCTGTAACAGGGACTGTGGGCATTTTTACACTTAGCAGAAGTCTTGGATCAGCCTCTGGGGTGGGAGTTGAGGCCGCGGTCTGGTGACACAAAGGAGATTAGAGGCAACTGAGAAAAAGTGACCTCATTTGCCTGGGTGGCAGACCCGGATCATCTTATTTACATTCTGAAACATGATGCTGTTCTAAACACAGCCCCACTCTAGTTTCCCTCAATCAATATCACAATTAGAACATAGACATAGAATAATACAGCACAGTACAGGCCCTTAAGCCTATGATGTCGTGCCGACCTCTTAACCTACCCCACGATCAATCCCCTCCCTCCTACGCATCCTATCACCCTGCATTTTTATTTTATCCATGTGCCTATCTAGGAGTTTCTTAAATATCCCCAATGTATCTGCCCAACTAACTACTTCCCAACTGGTAGAGGGGAGCATTAGGCATTCATCCAAACATATGGACCACATCAGGCACAAGAGCTGTGCTCTTATTTACTTTTAGCCGGACAGTAAAAGTCTGGTTATGCAGCTCTTTACTAACTAGTACACTTTAGTAACCAGCACTTCAGTGGACCTCCTACTCGAATTCCTTGTGAAACAACAAATTTAATGACGTAAACAACAGGAATTCTGCAGATGCTGGAAATTCAAGCAACAGACATCAAAGTTGCTGGTGAACGCAGCAGGCCAGGCAGCATCTGTAGGAACAGGTGCAGTCGACGTTTCAGGCTGAGACCCTTCGTCAGGACTAACTGAAGGAAGAGTGAGTAAGGGATTTGAAAGTTGGAGGGGGAGGGGAGATCCAAAATGATAGGAGAAGACAGGAGGGGGAGGGATGGAGCCAAGAGCTGGACAGGTGATAGGCAAAAGGGATACGAGAAGATCATGGGACAGGAGGTCCGGGAAGAAAGACAAGGGGGCGGGGGGACCCAGAGGATGGGCAAGGGGTATATTCAGAGGGACAGAGGGAGAAAAAGGAGAGTGAGAGAAAGAATGTGTGTATAAAAATAAGTAACAGATGGGGTATGAGGGGGAGGGGGGCCTTAGCGGAAGTTAGAGAAGTCGATGTTCATGCCATCAGGTTGGAGGCTACCCAGATGGAATATAAGGTGTTGTTCCTCCAACCTGAGTGTGGCTTCATCTTTACAGTAGAGGAGGCCGTGGATAGACATGTCAGAATGGGAATGGGATGTGGAATTAAAATGTGTGGCCACTGGGAGATCCTGCTTTCTCTGGTGGACAGAGCGTAGATGTTCAGCCCTGCTTTCTCTGGCGGACAGAGCGTAGATGTTCAGCCCTGCTTTCTCTGGTGGACAGAGCGTAGACGTTCAGCCCTGCTTTCTCTGGCGGACAGAGCATAGATGTTCAGCCCTGCCTTCTCTGGCGGACAGAGCGTAGATGTTCAGCTTGATATACTGCGTCCGGTGCTCCCGATGTGGCCTTTTATATGTTGGCGAGACCCGACGCAGACTGGGAGACCGCTTTGCTGAACATCTACGCTCTGTCCGACAGAGAAAGCAAGATCTCCCAATGGCCACACATTTTAATTCCCCATCCCATTCCCATTCTGACATGTCTATCCACGGCCTCCTCTACTGTAAAGATGAAGCCACACTCAGGTTGGAGGAACAACACCGTATATTCCGTCTGGGTAGCCTCCAACCTGATGGCATGAACATCGACTTCTCTAACTTCCGCTAAGGCCCCCCTCCCCCTCGTACCCCATCTGTTACTTATTTTTATACACACATTCTTTCTCTCACTCTCCTTTTTCTCCCTCTGTCCCTCTGAATATACCCCTTGCCCATCCTCTGGGTCCCCCCCCCCCGCCTCCTTGTCTTTCTTCCCGGACCTTCTGTCCCATGATCCTCTCGTATCCCTTTTGCCTATCACCTGTCCAGCTCTTGGCTCCATCCCTCCCCCTCCTGTCTTCTCCTATCATTTTGGATCTGCCCCCCGCCCCCAACTTTCAAATCCCTTACTCACTCTTCCTTCAGTTAGTCCTGACGAAGGGTCTCAGCCTGAAACGTCGACTGCACCTCTTCCTACAGATGCTGCCTGGCCTGCTGCGTTCACCAGCAACTTTGATGTGTGTTGCTTTAATTTAATGACATATGTCAGTGACAATATAGCTGAATATGATTCTGATTTTTACTCTTAAGTTTGCCTTTCAGGATGAGATAAAAAGTTTTCCTGACTTTCAATACTGGATGCTGGGAGACCCTGGAGCAAATGGAGTATTACTAATTCAAATTATTATCAAGGAGATGCAAGGGAATTATTATCGCACTCTTTCAGCACTTAGGGAACAGTACATGGGAAACAGACAGAATACATTCACTGCAAATTCATTGTAACTTTGACACAAACAGAACCTGGGAGTATTGGTAAGTAAGAAATTTACCTTAGCAGATTGACGACTTCCCTTATTTCTTGGAGTCTTTCTACCTTGAGTGTTTTTCATCTGTAAAGTTTCAGGGGGAAAAGATGGCAGTAAGTGGTAGATCCTGTAAAACATCCAGTCCTTAATGACAAATTCAAACAGAGCCACACAAAGACCATCTCCAGTGGGAAAGAATTGAACATCAGCTGTCAGCTTTACCATCAGCAGCTCCAACACCATCGACATCCTGGGTATCATACTCGACCAGAAACTCAGCTAGACCTGCCACTTAAGTACTGGAGCATGTTAGAGGTTAGACTCTGAAGCATGGGTCATTCCCTGGCATCCCAAATTCTTTCCAACCATCTACATGGCATAAGTCAGGAATCTGATTTGAGTACTCTCCATTTACCTTCATGGCCACAATTCCAATAACTCAATATGTTCATCATTATCCAGGATTAAGCAATTCATCTGAATGACTCCTAGTCCACCACCCTAAATGTTCACTCCTACTGCCACTGCTGTACCTAGTCTGTTATGCATACCATTCACAAAATCCAATGCAGTTGCTTGCCCAAGCTACTACAACATCTTCTTCCAAATCAGCAACTTCTACCACCAATAAAGATGGCAGGTTTCCCTACAGTTCGCACACAACATCCTGATTTGGAACTATACATTCTAAGTAAGTGCGGAAGCTACGTATTACACACACACACACACACACACACACACACACACACAGAGTTTAAAGGAGTACTGACAGTTTTTTTTGCAATGTTGTAGGAACCGGCGGAAACCCACACAAAGTCAGGAATTAACCCAAGTCACTGAAAGTGGGTCAAAACCAATCTGGTCTGTCCCACCACATTTCTACTCTAACTCCTCAACCGGGTAAGGAAAGGTGTCAATAACAGTGCGTTCAATTTAGATTATGCCAGGACCACTCAGCTCTAGACACTGCCACACCATGGATCAAAAAGCTAAACTCCAGTGCTAAGAGTGACTGCCATTGACATCAGGAAATACTTGACCAAAGTCATGCACAATTGTAGGATAAAGATGCCATTCTCAGAAGATGCAGATTTTGAGAGGCAATTCCAAAGCTGGAAGCTTCTTGGCTGATGTGGTCCAAGAAAGAGCAGGAAGACTTAATTTCAGCAAGTTCTAGGATTGAAGGAGTTTACATAGGAAAGGAACAGGTAATGAGGGAAATCTAATCCAAGGAGGAGAATTTCTAAATAAAAGTATTGCTACTGAACCTGCTGTAGGTCACTGTGGACAGGAGCAGTGGTCAATGAGATGGTGCAAATCAGGACACAGAATGCACAGTGTTGGGCAGCTGTACCTGTTGTTTTAAGAAGCCTCTGGTAATCAAGATACACAACTTAAACATTTTACATGCATTTCATTTAACCTAGTTAATACCTCAATCAACTTAGCAAATATCTTACATGCTTGCCTTTAACATGTTAATAACATATTTGTCTAATACTTTTATTCAAAATGCAAATACTTCCATTAACAAACAAGCTGGTTCAACAGATCTTGTTAATACTTAAGTAAACTGTGAAAATATGCAATATATTGATAAATCTTGAAGATGTTCAGTTGTTTCAACTTACTTAGGCAATGTTCAGGTTACATTAGTGGCACATTTAGATAAACAGCTGTGCTAGATATATTATTTCATAGCTCTCCACATTTCAACCATATTTTAATCAGACACCAGCAAAATCTTAGTAATGACATTACCATGCAAGTAGCCTGTCTTTGGAGAAAATCCAAGCTCAGAAACACTCTTAATGATCCCCAGCTTCTGCAGATCGGAGAAAAAGTGAACAACCCTAAGGGCAGTCAACTCACAAACTAATCTGTGTTTGATTTTGAAAAGGACAACCAGGCAATTGAAACCGTACAAATAGAGGAGGACCATTAGCAATGAATGTGTGAAGCCTCATTGAACATAAATAGTTGGTGGTTTTCCAATTAAAGCTCTGTGGAGCCTTTACCAGCCATGCATAATTGGTTATGTTAAGCCATATTGCAGAGATTCAGAGATCCATGCCATGTCTGATTACATTCTCCCAGCACTGTATTATGATGCACGGCAACCTCACAATTATTGCTGAACGGTCTGAAGTTGAGGAAATCTGGCGTGTCACCAATGACTAGCAGATGTATGGTGGAGAGCATTCTGACTGGTTGCATTATTGCTCGGTATTAGACTCCAATGTGCAGGATTGAAACTGTACACTTAGCCAGTCCCATCATGAACACAACCGTTGCCTACGTCAAGGACATCTTCAAATAGTGGAATCCATCATCAAGGATCCGGGATATATCGTCTTCTCATTAATACTATCAGGGAGCCTAAAGACCCGTGCCCAATGCTTAAGGAATAGCTTCTTCCCCTCAGTCATCAGATCTCTGAATGGTCCATGATCCCCTGAACCCTAGCTCACTATTCCTCTTTCACACTATTCATTTATTCTAACTTATAACAATGTTTTTCTCATGCACTGTACTGGTGCCAGAAAACAACAGATTTTGTGACATATGTCAGAGATAATAAACTTGATTCTGATGTAAATCCAGTTGGATGACCTCTTAAAATAACAACTCATTAGGTTTGTTTTGGTTTACTAAGTGTTTAACTGAACCAATTCAATAGTCTCCTGGGTAAGGGACATGAAGTCCTGCAAGGGGAGCCCCAGTGAGGATGGGCATTATGGTAAAACTGGCCCACTAACAGGCCTGCAGCCTTCCATTTGAAAGAAATGATACAAACTTAGGACTGTTGTCCCATGAGTTCACAAGTAGCACAGCTCATGCAGATGTAAAACAGGTAAAGGTAAATCTGGCTACCTCCCCTCTGTCTTTCAACTCCGCTGAAAGGTCTTGGCCTGAAATGTCAGCTGTCCATTTCCTGCACAGATGCTTCTCTGTAGTTTTCCCTCCAGCATCTTGTTTGTTGCTCCAGATTCCAGCACTTGCAAACTTGTGCATCCAAACATACATCTTCTCTTTGTAAATACTGGGTGGCAATGGAGGAGCAGCAGTAAGTGCTAATGCCGCACAAGACCCGGGTTTGATCCTGAAATATTTATTCTGTTTCTCTCACTGCAGATGCTGACTGACCTGCTGAGTGTTTCCAGCTTTTTCTGATTTGTTTCAATTCTGATATGCTGCTGCCCGAGTTCCTTGTTCGCCCAGTTGGTCAAACACAATTCCTTGTCATACCTCGCAGTAAGGCTGCATTACTGCCAGAACTCTAGAAACCCACGTTCTTATAGAAATCGGTAAATCTTGGGAATTCTCTATTCTAGAGAATTGAGAATTCTAGATCATTAGAGTAACATAAGAGGAAGCAGATCTCTATCTAAAAGATCAGGGAATTAATAATAATAACTTTACTTACATAGCACCTTTCATACATTAAGATGCAAATTGCAGGCTATTTGAAACAGGCACAGAGCAGATGATCTACCATGATTGCGTTGAATAACAGATCAGATCTGTGGGACCAAATGCTCCTGCTCCCATCTTCTTGTATTCTTACCACAGTCCTGAAACTCATTGTGCCCCTCTGTTTGGAAAGGTAGCATATGATTTGGGACTATCCCAATATAATATTACTTTGGTTCTGTCTTCACTAAGGAGGACATAAATAATCTTCCAGAAATAGTAAGGGACAGAGGGTCCAGTGAGATGGAGGAACTGAGCGAAATACATGTTAGTAGGGAAGTGGTGTTAGGTAAATTGAAGGGATTGAAGGCAGATAAATCCCCAGGGCCAGATGGTCTGCATCCCAGAGTGCTTAAGGAAGTGGCCCAAGAAATAGTGGATGCATTAGTGATAATTTTTCAAAACTCGTTAGATTCTGGACTAGTTCCTGAGGATTGGAGGGTGGCTAATGTAACCCCACTTTTTAAAAAAGGAGGGAGAGAGAAACCGGGGAATTATAGGCCGGTTAGCCTAACGTCGGTGGTGGGGAAACTGCTGGAGTCAGTTATCAAGGATGTGATAACAGCACATTTGGAAAGCGGTGAAATGATCGGACAAAGTCAGCATGGATTTGTGAAAGGAAAATCATGTCTGATGAATCTCATAGAATTTTTTGAGGATGTAACTAGTAGACTGGATAGGGGAGAACCAGTGGATGTGGTATATTTGGATTTTCAAAAGGCTTTTGACAAGGTCCCACACAGGAGATTAGTGTGCAAACTTAAAGCACACGGTATTGGGGGTAAGGTATTGGTGTGGGTGGAGAATTGGTTAGCAGACAGGAAGCAAAGAGTGGGAATAAACGGGACCTTTTCAGAATGGCAGGCGTTGACTAGTGGGGTACCGCAAGGCTCAGTGCTGGGACCCCAGTTGTTTACAATATATATTAATGACTTGGATGAGGGAATTAAATGCAGCATCTCCAAGTTTGCGGATGACACAAAGCTGGGTGGCAGCGTTAGCAGTGAGGAGGATGCTAAGAGGATGCAGGGTGACTTGGATAGGTTGGGTGAGTGGGCAAACTCATGGCAGATGCAATTTAATGTGGATAAATGTGAAGTTATCCACTTTGGTGGCAAAAATAGGAAAACAGATTATTATCTGAATGGTGGCCGATTAGGAAAAGGGGAGGTGCAACGAGACCTGGGTGTCATTATACACCAGTCATTGAAAGTGGGCATGCAGGTACAGCAGGCGGTGAAAAAGGCGAACGGTATGCTGGCATTTATAGCGAGAGGATTCGAGTACAGGAGCAGGGAGGTACTACTGCAGTTGTACAAGGCCTTGGTGAGACCACACCTGGAGTATTGTGTGCAGTTTTGGTCCCCTAATCTGAGGAAAGACATCTTTGCCATAGAGGGAGTACAAAGAAGGTTCACCAGATTGATTCCTGGGATGGCAGGTCTTTCATATGAAGAAAGACTGGATGAACTGGGCTTGTACTCGTTGGAATTTAGAAGATTGAGGGGGGATCTGATTGAAACGTATAAGATCCTAAAGGGATTGGACAGGCTAGATGCGGGAAGATTGTTCCCGATGTTGGGGAGGTCTAGAACGAGGGGTCACAGTTTGAGGATAGAGGGGAAGCCTTTTAGGACCAAGGTTAGGAAAAACTTCTTCACACAGAGAGTGGTGAATCTGTGGAATTCTCTGCCACAGCAAACTGTTGAGGCCAGTTCATTAGCTATGTTTAAAAGGAAGTTAGATATGGCCCTTGTGGCTACAGGGGTCAGGGGGTATGGAGGGAAGGCTGGGTTCTGAGTTGGATGATCAGCCATGATCATAATAAATGGCGGTGCAGGCTCGAAGGGCCGAATGGCCTACTCCTGCACCTATTTTCTATGTTTCTATGTTTCTATAACACAATTCTCATGCACTGCCTGAGGGAGCAGAGGAGGCAGGTATTCTCACAACATTTATGAGGAATTTATATGATTACTTGAAATGCCGAGCCAGAGTTGTGAGCCGAGTTCTGGAAGATGGGATCAGCAGAGATAGGCACTTGGTGGCTGGCATGGTCATAGTGGGCTGAAAGTCTGCTTCCGTGCTGAATGACTCTATGACACAAATGAGTCATTTACATAGCTTGCATATGCTGGGCCAGTAACAGTGAATATAAACATTGTACAGTTTATACACATGCTTAGTTCATCCTACTGATGATGTTATGATGAAATTACATTCCTCCATTAACCTTACATTAGACTATTGTTTATTGACTACAACTCTGCCTTCAATACTATAATCAAACTCATCTCCAAACTCTGAGAGCCGAGACTCAACACTGCCCCTTGCAACTGGATTCTTGACTTCCTGACCAACAGACTGTAATCAACAGGGATAGGTAGCAACAGCTCCACAATTATTCTCAGCACGAGCTTCTGTCGTTAGCCCCCCCCCCACTCCCCATGCACTCACGACTGCATGGCCAGAGCCAGCTCCATCCACAAGCTTGCAGATGATGTCACCATAGTGGGCCGTATCTCAAATAACAATGAGTCAAGGTACAGGAAGGAAATAGAGAGGTTAGTAACATGGTGTCATGACAATAACCGTTCCCTCATTGTCAGCAAAACAAAAGCAACTTCAGGAAGGGAGGTGGTGTTCATGCTCCTGTTTATGTCAACAGTGCTGAGGCCGAAAACGTTAAGAGCTTCCAATTCCTGGGAGTGACCTTTACTAAAAGCCTTTCCTGGTCCAACCACGTTGATGCTATAGCTAAGGACGCTCACCAGACCTGGGTTTACTGTCCGTTCAGAAATCTGATGGTGGAGGGGAAGAAGCTGTTCTTAAGCATTGAGTGTGTTTCTTCAGGCTCCTGTACCTGCTTCTTGATGGTGGCAATGCAAAGAGGGCGCGTCATGGGTAACGGCGGTCCTTAATGATGGATGCCGCATTTTTGAGTCATCGCCTTTTGAAGGTGTCGTCGATGGTGGGGATGCTAGTACCCATGGTGGAGCTGGCTGAATTTGCAACTTGCTGCAGCTTTTTCTGATCCTGTGCTGTGGCCCCTCCATACCAGAAGGTGATGCAACCAGTTAGAATGCTCTCCACAGAACCGTACCTCTGTAGAAATTTGCTAGAGTCTTTGGTGACATACCAAATCTCCTCAAACTCCTAATGAAATATAGCCATTGCTGTGCCTTCTTCGTGATTGCATCAATACGTTGGGCCCAGGATAGATCTTCGGAGATGTTGACACTCGGGAACTTGAATCTGCTCACCCTTTCCACTGCTGATCCCTCGAAGAGGACTGGAGTGTGTTCCCTCGACTTTCCCTTCCTGAAGTCCACAATCAATTGCTTGGTTTTACTGACATTCAGTGCAAGATTGGTACTGAGACACCACTCAACCAGCTGATCCATCCCATTTTGGTACGCCTCCTCATCACCATCCTAAATCCTGCCAACTATAGTTGTCATTGGTGAATTTATATGTGGCAATTGCGCTGTGCCTAACCACACAGTCATGGATGTAGAGAGAAGGAGTGACCGGTGGGCTAAGCATGCATTCTTCAAGTGCACCAGTGTTAACTGTCCAAGAGGAGGAGATGTTATTTCAATCTGCACTGACTGTGGTCTCCTGATGATGACGTTACGTTGGTTAAGGACGTTAAGAGGGAGGTACAAAGGCCCAGATTTTTGAACTGTTGATTAGTATGGAGGGTATGATGGAGCTGAATGTGAGCTGTCATTAATAAACAGCGGCCTGATGCGGTTATTGCTATTGTCCAGGTGGTTCAGGGCTGAGTGGCGAGCCAATGAAGTTGCGTTCACTGTGGCTCTCTTGTGGTGATAGGTACATCACAGAAGTCAACCTCCCCTCCGTGAACTCTACCTATTTTTCTCACTGCTCAGTAAAGTAGCCAGCATAATCAAAGACCCACCCACTCTGGACATTCTCTCCTCTCCCCTCTTCCATTGGACAGAAGATACAAAAGTCTGAAAGCAGATACCACCAGGCTCAAGGACAGCTTCCATCTGTTATATTTTGTAACTTCAATACATTAAAACTAATTGAAATCAAAGCAAGAGTCGGAAGATAATTCATGCACTTTGCTTTTATTTTAAGCGAGGCACACATGTAGCAATTCACTTATTTTTACATATAATCCATAACAAGTTATGTAAATAAAGAATGCTTAATCGACAACATATTTACAAGGTTACTCAAATATTACTGAAATATTAAATACACAACACTCCTCCCTGCTTAGCTATCAGCTCGAAGTCAATAGAGAATATATCTAAACTCTATATACAGTATACCATATAATACAACTATATATAGACATCTACAGCATAGTCAAATTTTAAATTGTCCTATTCAGGCCTAAAGATTTAATCGTTGTGAAGGATTCCTTGCCCTTGTGGGATACTGTCTTTCTTGACAAGGGAGGTCACTCTGCTTGGCAGGTGAGACCTGTGGCTGTGGAAACAGTCTCAGATTCTAGGCCCTCCTCTATGGTGGTTGTACACATTCCGAGACTGCAGGAAGCGGTCCAAGAGAGCTCTGAGCAGCTTTCTTCCTTTTTTCTCAGTTTTTCTCTCTGAATCTACTTCAATCCTTGCTTCTCCCAGTCACTACTTCTTTCTCTCTTTTTCCTGCTCTTTTTCTTCTTTTTAGAATGTGTATCTTGATCTTGGGAAGGTGCACTGAGGTATTGTCTATTAATCCTTCTTTTATACTCCCTTTACGAACTGATCTCTCCTCTAAATTTCCTCATCCACAATATCACCTGATGATTCCTCAGTTTTCATATATCCACTGACACAGTTCTCTTGGCCTTCCATTCACCCAGCTGGGTTCGGTCTTTGCATCTACTTTTACCAGCATCTTTTTGTCTCCCACTTGAAGTTCATGCAATAACCATAATGCACGCAGAGCAAATTCTGAGCTCTTTAAGCTCACAAAAGCCGAATGCTTGCAACTTTTTTGAAGCTCCTTGAACTCTCTTCCAGCTTAAAACCAAGCCACATGTCACATGCAACTACCTGATTAACATACAGAGGCTTTCTCAGATACGTTACTGGCAAAAACAGTTGTAGTTGGGCCCCTGCTTTCATTACTTTCATGATTCCTATGAGCAAAATAGTCCTTCTTTAGTCCAATATGTTTTCCAACCAGAGGCACAGAGGTTGGCGTCAACACCCATTTGCCCTCTGTTAGGCAATGGTTCATGGTGTGCAGCATGATGACAGTTGTGGCATCATCCAGTATCTTTCTTAACTTGCCTTCAGTTGACTCTCGCGAAAATGGCATGCAAATGGAGGACGGATCGCCAATCAAGTTGTAGTAGTCTCAGTAGTCCCCACAACAATGTCCGTACTGTTTTTAACCGCATACAAGCCCAATGTGACCTGGTGGTTATTATATTTCACTGCTACAAATGTAATTTCCACCAGAATTAACTTGTCTCCAGTATAAGTTCTTGGTTGGATATCTGAGGGTTTCCGTTCAGTATCTTTGAAATATTCAAACTCATGTTGTGGAATGACTGAAACAGCTGAGCCAGTATCCGATTCTATTTTAATTAATTTGCCATTCATTTCTGGTGTAAGCCACATTTCTCATTTTTTGTTAGTTTTCACATTGTAGTTCTCAAGGCTACACAGTCCTGTAACACTCTCATCATTATCAGAAGCTTCTACAACAGCATTCAGATTAGTGTTCTTTTTGAAACTTCAACTTGACTTTTTATCTTTATCTCTTCACTGTGCAGTCCATTTATATTTGTCTGCCTGACATGCTCTTTGTATGTGTCCTGCCTTGTTGCATTTTCTGCAAATTTGGCCTTTAAATTTATATTGTTCTGGTGTATGTGAGCCTCTGGCACAACAGTAGCACAATTTGTTTGGCCACACAGGCCACCATCTAGACAAGGGGTTCCCAACCTGGCGTCGATGGTAGGAGTCCATGGCATAATAAAAGCTTGGGAACCCTTGGTCTAGACTCTGCAATTTTGTTCATGCTCACTTTCATAACTGAAAACAATTCAATTGCATCTCCATCTGCTGTTTCCATTAATACAGCTATTCAAATGCTCTTTCAAATATTTGTGTTTCAGTTAGAAGCCATTTTTGAATGATTTCTTGTAAGATTCCACAGACTAAATGATCTCTCAGTGCAACATTAAGCCCATCACTGAACTGACAATGCTCAGACAATCTCTTCAATTCAGCCACATAAGATAGAATGGACTCCCCTTCCTTTTGTTTCAGCTTATGAAACCTAAACTGTTCTGCAATCAACAATAGTTTTGGTTCTAAATGTTCCTGCATTACTTTCACAATAGCAGCAAAGCTCATTTCTGCTGGTTTGATTGGAGCAGTCAAACATTTCAGCAAACCAACTTTAAACCCAATGCACACAACAGAATTGGTACAGCATACAAAATCCAGTTATCTGCTGTGTGATCAAATGCATCAATCTTCCCAATATAGTCAGCTTTTTTTTTAATAATTATTATCACCCAGTACTCACTGTTTATTAGCACGTGAACTCATCAGTTTTCTGAATTAAAAAAAAACTCGATTCTGTCTTATCTTCCAAAGAACACATGCTGTGCTGCTGCTTTTTTTTAAAGCACAAATATTTCGCTGAACTTCCACAGGTAGGTAATCGTATCGGGTTCATTTTAAAAATACCTCATCGCCACTGTTATGTTTTGTAACTTCAAAACATGAAACCTAATTAAAAGGAAAACAAGTGATTTGGGAGATAAGTCATGGTTCTTCGTTTTTACTTTAGGTGAGGCGCGCACATATAATATGGTAGTGTCATGGTGTACGCAATTCACTTACTTTTACATATATTGTAACCCATAATGAATTACTTAAACAAAGAATGCTTACATTTACAAGATTACTCAAATATTACTGAAATATTAAATACTCGACACTATTCAGCTGTTATAAGGCTATTGAACAATTCCCGTTTACAATAAGATAGACACTTGATCTCACAGTCTTCCTCATTATGACCTTGCACTTTATGATCTACCTGCAGTGCAATTTCTCTGTAACGCTTTATTCTGCACTCCATTGCTGCTTTACCTTGCACTACCTCAATGCACTGTTGTAATTAAATATTCTGTGTGAACAGTATGTAAGGCAAGTTTTACACAGTGCCTTGATACATTTGACAATAATAAAAAAATTACTCTGCTCACTGGCCTACTCTAGCTTTCTGTTAAACAATGCCCCAATTTTAAAGTTTCCACCTATGTTTCCAAATGCACCTGTGGCGATAATATGCTCTAGTTCTACAATCCTTCTCGAGTTCCTGCACATTGAGGGATTCTGACTTTAGTTGGTCCATTATCTGCAGCCTAGGAGCTGTGTTACAGAGCCCCCGCCACAGTGGCTTTCACTCCATGAGATCTACCTCTTTGAGCTTTACTATTAGCAGTCCCTTAATCTGTAGCACATTGTCAAACTTTATTTGGTAGCACTGCCATTAAATGTGTTATTCTAATAAAAATATTTTGAAAACTATATTTTGCCACAGCTGTTCCTTATCCTCTCCATGGCTACCCAACAAAAACATGTTGATCTCAGTCTTGAAAGCTTCAGTGTTCCCTCTGTTTTCAGGCAGAAAGTGCTATTTTTTTTGCGTGGGAAACTGCTTCCTAACTTCCTGCCTTGCACTACCATTTATAATAAAGCCCTCTTTTCCATTTGCAGCTTTGGGGCTCTTCTCTCACACATACTTTATACTTTATTGTCGCCAAACAATTGATACTAGAATGTACAATCATCATAGCGATATTTGATTCTGCA
Organism: Mobula hypostoma; assembly: GCF_963921235.1. NCBI lineage: Eukaryota > Metazoa > Chordata > Chondrichthyes > Myliobatiformes > Myliobatidae > Mobula > Mobula hypostoma. Next base: position 46,763,631 of record NC_086119.1, on the reverse strand, counting down.
CTTCCCACTCCCTGGATTACAAATCAATAGTAAATATTAAAAATTTAAATTATGTATCATAAATAGAAAATAGAAAAATGGAAAGTAAGGTAGTGCAAAAAAAACCGAGATGCAGGTCCGGATATTTGGAGGGTCCGGCCCAGATCCAGATCAGGATCCATTCAGCAGTCTTATCACAGTTGGAAAGAAGCTGGGAAATCTGGCCGTACGAGTCTTCAAGCTCCTGAGCCTTCTCCCGGAGGGAAGAGGGACGAAAAGTGTGTTGGCTGGGTGGGTCATGTTGCGCTGTCTACTTCATTTTATTCTCTCTCTTCACCTATCTGACCATCTCCCCTTCCGAATCCTCTCCCCTCACCTGGTTCTAACTGCCTATAGTCCCCTCCCCATCTCATTCCACCTATCCCCTATCCCATCTCCATTGTACTGCTAGCTACTGGCAATCCTTCCTCTTCCCTTTCAGTCCTGATGCAGGGTCTCAACCCGAAACTTTGACTTGCATGTTTTACCTCCGCTGATTTTGTTTGACCCACTGAGTTCTCCCGGCTTTCTTTTTCTTTTGCCCTGGAAAGGAGCCATTTTCTTTCCAGCTAAACTATCAGATGCTTAAAGATAAAGATAAGTTTTGTCTGTCACATGTACATCGAAACATACAGTGAGGTGCTTCATTCGCGTCCATGGCTAACACTGTCCAAGGATGTGCTGGAGGCAGCTCACAAGCGTCCCCATGCTTCAGTGCCCACATCGCATGCCCGCGAGTTACTCACCTATACATCTTTGGAATTCAGGAGGAAACACATGGAGAAAGGAGAAAGTAGACACTCCTCATAGACAGCAGTGGGATTTGAACCTGGGTCACTGGGGCTGTAAAGCGTTATGCTAACTGCTATGCTGCCATTCCAAGCCGTGCTTCAAATACATCACCTCCAAGAGGACCACAACCTTGTTGTGGTTTGGAGACTTGCGTGCCTCAGTGACCCAGAGAGCGATGTTGGCTGGAGTCTGGGCTTTATGCTTTGGCTCTTGGTAGGATCACCCATGCCAAACAGATCAAAGTGTAGAGGATAGATTAAGAGTGGTCCACCGGTCCTCCAGGTTCAGGGGTTCAGCTCAGGGCCAACAAACCTGACTATAAAACAAAATTGTTATGGAAACAGCAATGAAGAGTCCTTCTACATCTAAATGCAATGGTATTCCTGAGTCTCCACCCGGGACCTGACAGTAGTGAAAGCCGAGAGGAAGCTGCTGACACGATGAAGGAAACCCTGAACACTGCCAGAGATGGAGAACTTTCATTGCTGCCCTAAACGTCAGTAGCATAACAGGCAGTAAGTTCAAACATGTCGACGGAATCATCTTTCCACTGCCTTCCCTCAGGAAGTACAAGCCAAGTTATTGCCTGGGAGGGAGCAGTATAATCTCTAGGGTTGGTATTGCACAGCAAGGTACAAAATACTTCAACTATATGCCAGAATTGTACATGAGCTGGTACTTTTTCCTACTCCAATACTGGTTCATCCTGCATATTGTCAAATTCAAGTTCAAGTATATTGTCGTCATAGGGATACGTACGTAGTCAATAATACTATGGAAATGAGCATTTTTTATCAGCAGCAGCACAGTATATTACAAACATGGCAAACATAAGCTAATATAGATGAAACTTCCACCGGAAATCTAATGGTATTTCTATATTATTGTCACTTGTACCAAGATATGGTGAAAAGTTTTTGTTTGTATGCCATCCAATCAGATCATGCCATACATAAGAAAAAAAGAAAGACAGAATGTAGACTACAATGTTGTAGTTATAAATAAAGTGTAGTGAGGGTAAAGGAAAAGTGCAAGGCCACAGCATAGTAAATTGGGAGATAAAGGTTCGGTCTTTCGCATATGAGAGGTCCATTCAAGGGTCTGATAACTGTGGGATAAAAGCTGGTTTCAGTCTGGCCAGAGGATTCACAAATAACCTGGGTGAAAATGCTCACACTTACTCAGCCTTATAACTAAAAAGAAATGGAACAGCTAAATAGGAGAACTGAGCTCCGGAGCTGTGAAGTAATACTGCAGCTCTATAAGACACTGGCTAGACCACACTTGCAGTATTGTGTTCATATTTGGCCACCTCAGTATAGGGAAGATGAAGAAGCCTTAGAGAGTGCGCAGAGGATGCTGTCTGGATTAGAGAGCATGCCTTATGAGGGTAGCCTAGGCAAACTAGAGATTGTCTGTTTGGAGCGAAGGAAGATGAGAGCTGACCTGACAGAGGTGTGCAAGATGATAAGGGGCATAGATAGCCAGAGACTTCATTCCCAGGGTGGAAGTCACTAATATTAGGGGGCATGTTTATAAAGTGATTGGAGGAAAGTATACGGGGGATGTTAGAGGTATGTTTTGTACAGGGAGATTGGTGAGAGCATAGAATGCTCTGCCACAGGTAGTTGATGATAGAAAAAATAAAGGTAGTTAACACAGAATTATCCAACTTCTGGTAATTCCCTCCCCCTCCCTTCCCCTATCCCCATGTCACTCTGCCCCCTCCCCCAGCTGCCTATCACTTCCCTCTTCGTTCCGCCTCCTTCTACTACCCATTGTGTTTTCCCCTATTCCTTCTTCACCTTTCCTGCCTATCACCTCCCCGCTTCCCCTCCCCTACCCCTTTATCTTTCCCGTTACTGGTTCTTCACCTGGAACCTACCAGCCTTCTCCTTCCCACTCACCCCCACCTTCTTTATAGGGCCTCTGCCCCCTCCCCTCTACAGTCCTGACGAAGGGTTCCAGCCCGAAACGTTGACTGATCGTTTCCACGGATGCTGCCCGGCCTGCTGAGTTCCTCCAGCGTGTTGTGAGAAAAAATAAAGGGTTACGTAGGTGAGAAAAGTTAAATTGATCTTACAGTAGGTTATAAAGTCGGCACAACATTGTGGGCTGAAGGGCCTGTATGGTGCAGTACTGTTCTATGCTTTATGTTCTTAAAAAAGAAACATGATTATAAGAGAATAAACACAGAATTAAGCAAATGCCACAGAGAAAATGGTGACATCAGGAACGAGTATTAGAATATTTACAAATTAAAGGCACACCACTGAATACATTACTGTTCACCCGAAGTAAAATAAGTTGTTTTGTTCCTTTCCACACCTTGCGGTTCTTCAGGCAGCAGCCTTGCACTTCTGTCTGTTTTTTAATAAGGCCAAGTTACTAGCTCAATGCTCAGCCCAGCACGGATGGAAGCGTGCAAGGAGCCCGTCAGATTCAAACCTGAGACCACTTGCCTCAAAGTTCTTTGCGGATGCCACTACAACGCCGGCCAGCCTAAATAAAATAAGCTAGGGAGAGACTAAAGCACCTCTCTCGTCCTCATGATACCGGAAATTACTCACGATAATTTAAATGTTATTAATCCAAAAACTTATTAATGAAAATGCAGCATCTGTGGAGGGAAATGGAGAGTTGACATTTTGGGTTTCCGCATCCGGACTAAAAGAACAGGGTTAGGTTGGGCTGTAGATCTATTATTTTTCTTGCAGTTTAGCTTTCTTATGCTTACTTACATTTTTTTTTAATTTTATTTTTATTTGGATAAGGAATTCACAATTATCATGTACTTTTTTCACACATATAACCTTTTCCATTTTTTTATATGTATAAAACTACAATTTTTTATACATTCTTAAGTACACATTGAGATACTTACATTTTTATATAATCACATGTAATTGCTGAGTGAGTTTTTCAGTGGTTCCAGTTGCTTCTATATTATTCTGGAAACTTCTTGGTTTCAGTGGCTTGAACCTGGTTATTTCATTGATAAATGTTATCAATGCAGTTTCAGTGGAACTTACTGTTATCAGTGGTCTCATATGAGAAGTACACACCACCTTCGCACTCGAAGTCAGCAAGATTAAAGAACTCATTGTGGACTTCAGAAAGGGTAAGATGAGGGAACACACTCCAGTCCTCAGAGAGGGGTCAGATGTGGAAAGAGTGTGTTATTTCAAGCTCCTGAGTGCCAGTATCTCTGAAGATCTAACCTGGACCCAACATGTTGATGCAGCAGCAAAGGAGGCAAGACAGTGGCTTTATTTCATCAGGTGTTTGAGGAGATTTGGTATGTTACCAAAAACACTTGCAAACTTCTGTAGATGTACCATAGAGAGTATTCTAACTGGCTGCATCACCGTCTGGCATGGGGGGGGGGGGGTGCATGCGGTAGGCTATGGTAGAGGATTGAAATAAGCTGCAGAGAGCTGTAAACTTAGTTGGCTCCATCATGGCCACTGGCCTCCGTAGTATCCAGGAGCGACACCTCAAAAAAATGGCATCCATCATTAATAACCCCCATCACCCAGGACATGCCTTGTTTTCTTTGCTACCATTAGGAAGGAGGTACAGAAGCTGGAAGGTACACACTCAACAGTTCAGTATCAGCTTTCTGAATGGGCATTAAACCTGTGAAACATACTTCACTACTTCTTTATTTTTATTTTTGCACTACCTATTAATTTAACTATTTAATGTATATACATATGGTTGGTTGGCATCCATCTGTATCAAAGGACAATGGGTCATGATGATCATTATTACAGGCCTGGGTGGAAGGTACAGAGATCCTGAGATGCCCATTTGTCAAGATCTCCCTCTCGGCCTCACCCCTGTAGTCCAAAGGAAAGCTTATGAAGCAATATGTTTGGCACCAGCTTAGCTGCAGGAGCTGCTGGAAGGATGTTCAATGGCATCCAGCCGCCTTAGGGGCTCCACTCCAGGTTTGCTGTCTGGGTTTACTCCCGTAGCCTTTGTCTCTCCCGAGGCTGCCCACAAGGCAGTCGGTCTATTTACCCATAGCTGGGGATCTGGTTCATAAGCACCGGGGTGTGTTCACACACCGGTGGCCAGCATGATACGTGCAAAAGGGCCAGACCTCCTCCCCGTCCCCTGTAGTTCAACCTGAGTCCAAAAGGAGCTCAGTTTCTGTGTGTTGCCAGCGAGGAGACATGTCAAGAGGCTTGCTGTTGGAGAGGCTATGTGCTGGCTGGGAGAGACTCTCCTTTTCACAAGACTGCTAGCTAGCGGTGGAAGCTGAAAGTGAGAGGGACAACAACTACCCACTACACTACCATCACCACAACCATTTTAACATAATATATGTATATACAGTGCCTATAATAAGTATTCACCCCCTTTGAAAGTTTTCATGTTTCATTGTTTTACAACACTGAATCACAGTGGATTTTTCTTTTTTGACACTGATCAGCAGAAAAGACTCTTTCACATCAAAGTGAAAACAAATTTCCACAAATTGATCTAAACTTATTACAATTATGAAACACAAAATAATTGATTGCATAATTACTCACCCCCCTTAAGTCAGTATTTAGTAGGTGCACCTTTGACAGCAATTACAGCCTTGAGTCCGTGGGAATAGGTCTCTACCAGCTTTGCATATCTGAACACTGCAATTTTCCCCCATTCTTCCGTACAAAACCGCTCAAGCTCTGTTAGATTGCACGGGGATCGTGAGTGAACAACTCTTTTCAAGTCCAATCACAAATTCTCAATTGGATTGAGGTCTGGACTCTGACTTGGTCACTCCAGGACATTAACTTTGTTGTTTTTAAGCCATTCTTGTATAGCTTTGGCTTTGCGCTTGGGGTCATTGTCTTGCTGGAAAACAAATCTTCTCCCAAGTCGCAATTCTCTTGCTGACTGCATCAGGATTTCCTCCAGGATTTCCCTGTATTTTGCTGTATTCATTTTACCCTCTGCCTTCACACCAAACATAGTGTTTAGTCTGATGGCCAAAAAGCTCAACTTTGGTTTCATCAGACCATAGAACCTTTTTCCAGCCAAGATTTCATGGGTGAGTTTTTTTTCAACAGTGGCGTTCTCTTTGCCTCTCTCTCATAAAGCTGCAACTGGTGAAGTACTGGGCAACAGTTGTTGTTTGCGCAATCTCTCCTGCTGCTGCTTTGCCTCATTTCCGTAGACTCTGTGTCCATTGCCTAAGTAAATACAGATACAAACAATCCATTTAAGATTTCCGGATTTCTTTCTATTCCATGCATCAATGACCACACTTATGTTTATGTGAATCAATTTTATCCCTTACTATCCTTTTGCTCCTAATATATCTGCAGAAGCCCTCGGAATTCTCCTTCACCTTGTCTGTCAGAACAACCTCATGCCTTCTTTTAGCCCTCCTGATTTCCCGCTCGCATTTCTTATACTCCTCTAAAGCCTAAATTGTTCCTTTGCTGCTCATTCCTGCTATGCACCTTCTTCTTCTTGTTAACTAGGGCCTCAATATCCCTCAAAAACCAAGGTTCCTTAAACCTTTTAATCTTGCCTTTTATTCGAACATACAGACTCTGCACTCGAAACTTCACTTTTGAAGGTCTCCCACTTACCAGACATCCCTTTGCCAGAAAACAACATATCCAATCCATGCCTACCAGGTCCTTTCTGATACCTTTCTCCAATTTAGAATCTCAACCTGAGGACTAGTCCTATCCTTCTCCATAATTATCTTGAATCTAGTGGAATTACGATCACTGGATCCAAAGTATTCCCCTACATACATTTCTGTCACCTTGCCTATCTCGTCCACTAATTGGACATCCGATATTGCTCTCTCTCTCTAGTTAAGACCTATATACTGTATATTGATAAAGAAAACTTTCCTGAACGTAACTGAAAAATTCTGTCAGTGTCCAACTGCATCGTTTGACTCTGAAAATTCCACCAGTCATACCTCACTCCCTCTGAACACACTGCCCTCCACTCTCTCCGCACTCATCCCAACCTCACCATCAAATCTGCAAAGGTGGTGCTGTAGTAGTCTGGTGGATGGACCTCTACCTCACTGAGGCCAAACGACAGCTCTCTGACACCTCCTCTTACTTACCCCTGGAACAGGACCCCACCAAAAAACATCAAACCATTGTCTCCCGTACCATCACTGCCCTTATCAACTCCAGAGACCTTCCATCCTCAGCCACAAAACTCATAATTCCCACACACCGCACTGCTCGATTTTACCTCATCTCCAAGATCCATAAGCCTGACTGTCCCGGTAGACCAATAGTTTCTGCCTGCTTCTGCCCCACCGAACTTGTATCTGCCTACTTAGACTCCATTTTGACACCCATACTTCAGTCCCTCCCCACCTACATCCGGGATACATCCCATGCCCTCCACCTCTTCAATAACTTCCAGTTCCCCGGTCCCGACTGCTTCATTTTCACTATGGACGTCCAATCCTTATACACTTCCATTCCCCATCAAGAAGGCCTCAAAGCCCTCCGCTACTTTCTGGACAATAGACCTCACCAGTTCCCCAACACCACCACCCTCCTCCGGTTGGCGGAACTGGTACTCACACTTAATAACTTTTCTTTTGGCTCTTCCCACTTTCTTCAGACCAAGGGTGTAGCTGTGGGCACTCGCATGGGCCCCAACTATGTCTGCCTCTTTGTTGGTTATGTGGAACAGTCTATACTCCAAATGATACTGGTACTGCTCCCCAACTTTTCCTTCGCAACATTGGCAACCACATTGGTGCTGCTTCCTGCACCCATGCTGAGCTCGTCAATTTCATCGACTTTGCTTCTAACTTCCACCCAGCCCTCAAATTCACTTGGTCCATCTCGGACACTTCTCTCCCCTTTCTCGATCTCTCAGTCTCCATCTCTGGAGACAGACTGTCCACTGACATCTTCTACAAGCCCACTGACTCTCATAACTACCTCGATTATACCTCTTCCCACCCTGCCACATGCAAAAATGCTATTCTCTATTTCCAGTTCCTCCGTCTCTGCCGTATCTGCTCCCAGGATGAGGCTTTCTGTTCCAGGACATCTCAAATGTCCTCTTTCTTTAAAGATCATGGTTTCTTTTCTGCCGTCATCAATGATGCCCTCACCCGCATCTCCTCCATTTCCCGCACTTTGCCCCTCACCCCATCCTCCCGTCACCACAACAGGGACAGAGTTCCCCTTGTCCTCACCTATCACCCCACCAGTCTCCAGATCCAGCACATTATCCTCCACAACTTCCACCACCTTCAACAGGACCCCACTACTAAGCATATCGTTCCCTCTCCACCCCTCTCTGCTTTCCACAGGGATCGTTCCCTCCGCAACTCCCTGGTCCACACGTCCCTCCCCACGGATCTCCCACCCGGCACTTATCCCTGTAAGCGTAAGTGCTACACCTGTCCCTACACCTCCTCTCTCACCACCATTCAGGGCCCCAAACAGTCCTTTCAGGTGAGGCGACACTTCACTTGTGAGTCTGTTGGGGTCATCTATTGCATCCGGTGCTCCCGGTGCGGCCTCCTCTACATCGGTGAAACCCGACACAGATTGGGGGACTGCTTCGTCGAGCACCTCCACTCCGTCCGCCACAACAGACAGGATCTCCCGGTAGCCACCCACTTCACTCTGCTTCCCATTCCCATTCGGATATGTCCATACATGGCCTCCTCTACTGCCATGATGAGGCTAAACTCAGGTTGGAGGAGCAACACCTCATATACCGTCCGGGTAGTCTCCAGCCCGTTGGCATGAACATTGAATTCTCCAACTTCCGGTAATCCCCTTCCCCTCCCTTCCCCCATCCCAGTTTCACTCTGCCCCCTCCCCCAGCTGCCTATCACCTCCCTCATGGTTCTGCCTCCTTCTACTACCCATTGTGTTTTCCCCTATTCCTTCTTCATCTTTCCTGCCTATCATCTCCCTGCTTCCCCTCTCCCACCCCTTGATCTTTCCCCTTACTGGTTTTTCACCTGGACCTACCAGCCTTCTCCTTCCCACCCTCCCCTACTTTCCTTATAGGGCCCTGCCCCTTCCCTCTTCAGTTCTGACGAAGGGTCTTGGCCAGAAAAGTTGACTGTTCGTTTCCAAGGGTGCTGTCCAATCTGCTGAGTTCCTCCATTGTGTTGTGCGTGTTGCTTTGACCCCAGCATCTGCAGAGTATTTTGTGTTCAGAAATTGCAGGAGTTTGGCAAAATATTTAAAATGTCCTTAGCCACAGGAGGAAATGTCCTTAGCCAGAGGACAGGAGGATAGCAAATGTTCCACTGTTTAAGAAAAGCACTAAGAATAAATAGAAAAATGATAAACTAGAGAGCCTGATGTCAGTTGTAGTTAAATTATTGGAAGATATTCCAAAGAAAAGAATATATAAGATAGTAACCAAGGACACAACCCACCCAGCCAATACACTTTTCATCCCTGTTCCCTCTGGGAGAAGGCTCAGGAGCTTGAAGACTTGTATGGCCAGATTTGGGAACAGCTTCTTTCCAACTGTGATAAGACTGCTGAATGGATCCTGACCCGGATCTGGGCTGTACCCTCCAAATATCCGGACCTGCCTCTCGGTTTTTTTACACTACCTTATTTTCCATTTTTCTATTTTCTATTTATGATTTATAATTTAAATTTTTAATATTTACTCATTTTTACTATTTTTAATATTTAATATTTGTAATCCAGGGAGTGGGAAGCGCAGAATCAATTATCGCTGTGATGATTGTACATTCTAGTATCAATTGTTTGGCAACAATAAAGTATAAAGTATAGAGTATGCTTTGTGCAGTGCAGGTCACATCTAACAAATCTCACAGAGTTTATCATGGAGGATGATGAGAAAAAGTGGTGGACATTATCTACATGGAATTTAGCAAGGCATTTGACAATCCTGCATGGGACGCTGGTTCAGATGGCTAAGTCACATGGCATTCAGAATGAAATAGTCAAATGGATTCAATATTGACATCCAATAATGATGGATGCATAGAATGCGCTGCCTGGTATGATGGTAGAGGGAAATACATTAGAGGCTTTTAAGTGACATTTGGATAGGCACATGGATATAAGGAAGATGGAGGGATATGGACATGGAGTAGGTAGGAGGGATTAGTGTTTGGGTGTTTTTGATCTGCTTTTTAGCTGGTTCACCACAACACTGTGGGCTGAATGGCCTGTTCCTGTACTGTATTGTTCTATGTATGAATCCAGAGGGTGGTTATCTCTCCAACTTGAGACCTGTGACTAAATGTGTGCTACAGGGATCTGTACTGGGTCCGATGTTATCATCTACATTAGCGACTTAGACAATAATGTGGTAAACTGGACAGCAAGTTTGCAGGTGACACCAAGACTGGGAGTGTAGTAGACAATGAGGAAGGTCATCAAAGCTTACAAAGCGATTTGGATTAAATGGAAAAAGGGCTGAAAATAGGAGATGAAATTCAATGCAGACAAGTGTGAGGTGTTGTACCTTGGCAGGACAAACCAGGGTAATACAGTTAATGGTAGGGCACTGAGTTAAGCAATAGAACAGAGAGCCCTGGAAATGCAGATCCATAATTTGTGGAAAGTGGTGTCATGATGGGGTCATAAAGAAAGCTTTTGGCACATTGGTCTTCAAAAATCATGACTTTGAGTTCAGAAGTTGGGATTTATGTTGAAGTTTTATAAGAGATTTGTGAGGCCAAATTTAGAGTAGTGTGTGCATTTCTGGTTACGTACCTACAAGAAAGGTATCAGTTAGATTGAAAGAGTGCAGAGAAAATGTGGAAGTATATTGCTGGGACTCGAGGAACTGAGTTGTAAGGAAAGGTTAAATAGGTTAGGATAGGATAATTTGGATGTGTACGTGGGTAAGAGAGGTATCGAATGCAAATGGTTCAGTTGCAGGATTTGCAACAAGGCAGAAGACCAGTCTGATACAGACTAGATGGGGCAGAGGGCCTGATCCTGTGGTTTAGAGCTCTATTACTGTAATTTTGTTTCTCACATTTACAGATATCAAATATCAAGCTTCCGAACAAGCTTTATGGGAACATGGAGTGCTGCCAAAAAGTCAAGTAGAGCAATAAGCTGCAAAGTTTTAGAGAGTTAGACATGGGAACAGTCTTAACAGCAAAACCCAGATGAAAATGGAATCCAAGACCACTCACATCAGTACGTGCAGCATCCACATAAGGAATGAGGAAGCTGGGATTAGTTGAGATTTGGCACGTCAACAAAGACTGCAGTCAATTTCAATAGATGCCAAATCAACAGTTCAGCCAGATGCCAAGTGAATCAGCAAGGAGCTTCAAGGTTGGGCAGGAAGTCCTAGCGCGTGATTACCAAGAAGACAAGTGGACACCCGGTGGGAAAGCACAAGATCTGGACCACTGATGTACACAGTGGATGTTGGCGATCATACACGGGGACGTCATGTGGACCAGGTACTGGATGCTCAGCCGAAGAACACACCCGAGTTGGCTGCATCCAACAAGATGGACACATTACACCCACCAGACTTACCTCTCAGTAACGATCATGTCACTAACAACAATGTGATGCCTGAAACAGAGGAAGTGACCATACCTGAAGTCACTCCACCAGTCCAAAGGTGCTATCCTGAAAGAAACCCAGCGTCACCCAAAAGACCGACTCTCTGGTATAGTGAAGTTAGTTATGGACTGTTATTGTGAAAGCATGTTTATTTGAATATGGTTTGTTGAAGGGAAATTGAATGTTTTGTCATATATACAGTTTATTGTTACATTAATCTAAAAGGGGAGGAAGTGTAATGTATGGTTCACATTCTTGTAGAGCAATGACTCCCCTTAACACTGCGTCTGGACTGATAACTTACCCAAGCGCATTGATCTGCTGTCTACGTATTGCATTGATCTCTGTCTCTCTCTCTCCTTGCAATGTGAATACAGTACACCAGTTAAAGCCATCCACGTGTGCTTTTATTTTAATTGATGTGTAGTTATACAGACATAACACTACCTGCCCCTCCACCAGTCTTTGCATCATTGCCTGCAAACTTGGCCACAAAGCCATCAAGTCCATCAACCAAATCGTTGCAATACAACGTGAAAAGAAACAGTCCCAATACTAGCCCCTCTGGAACACCACCAGCAGCTAACCAAAACAGGCTCCCTTTATTTGCTTTGCCTTGTGCTGATCAGCCAATCTTCCACTCACTCGAGTTAAACTATGGGCTCTTAGCTTCTTCAGCAGCTTTCATGTGTGGCACCTTGTGAAAGGCCTTATGAAATCCAAGTACATCACATCTCCTCTGTCTATCCTGGTCCATTTGAGAAGGTTCAAACATCAGAGGTGCAGAAGGACTTGGGAGTCCCTGTGCGTGACTCCCGGAGGGTTGGGTCTGTGGTGGTTGGTTGGGGGGAGGGAGCGGGTGCAATGTTTGCATTTGTTTCAGGGAGAGTAGAATGTAGAGGCAGGGAGGTGGTGTTGAGGCTTTGTGGTTGGGCCACACTTGGAGTATTGGCGACAGTTTTGGATCCAAATCTAGGAGGGAATGTGTCATTGTTGGGGAGTGTCTGGGGAGGTTCGCGGGGTTGATTCCAGAAGTGGGGGGGGTTAACATGTGGGGATTGTTTGGCAGCTTTGGGCCTGTGCTCACTGGAGTTTGGAGGGGTACTCAATTCTAGGAGGGGATGTGTTGTTGCTGGGGAGAGTCCAGGACAGGTTTGCAGCGAAGATTCTGGGAGTGAGGGGGTTAACATGTGGGGAGCGTTTGGCCTGTGCTCACTGGAGTTTGGAGGGGTACTGGAAGATCTCATTGAGGCCTACCAGGTGTTGGGGGCACTGGATGTGGTGGATGTGGAGAGGATGTCTCTTGGGGTGTGGATATCCGGGGTTGGGGGGCAGCATCAGAGTTGAGGGGTGACCTTTTGGAGCGGAGGCAGGGAGGAATGTTTTTGGCCAGGGGGTGGTGAACTTGTGGAATGCTCTGCCACAAACTGCAGTGGGGGCCAGGTCTGTGGGTATACTTAATGCGGAAGCTGATGGTTTCCTGATCGGTTGGGGGATCAGGGGTTGTGGTGAGAAGGCAGCTGTATGGGGTTTAGTGGGATTGGGAATCAGCCCTGATGGAATGGCGCAGCAGACTCAATGGGCCGAACGGCCTAATTCTGTTCCTATGTTTTATGTACCGCGGAGAGCATGGTTGCACTGGTTGCACCACTGTCTGGTACGGACGAGGCCAATGCACGGGATCAGAAAAACCTGAAAACTCAGCCAACTCAATCACGAGCACTATCTTCCCCACCATCAAGGAAATTTTTCAAAAGGCAGCATCCATCATTAAGGACCCCCACTATTCACGACAAACACTCTTCCCATCAAGGAGGTACAGGAGCCTGAATACTCTCACTCAAGCTTTAAGAACAGCTTCTTCCCCTCTGCCATCAGATTTAGAAGCAAAGTCCAGTCCAGGCTCTGGTGATCGGAGGGCTGTCCAAGGGTTGAATGCGCTTGTCTTGTTCTGTTCAGCTTGGTGGGCACGCAACATTAGCACCGGAATGTGAAGCAATACTTGCAGGCTGCTGGCAGCACGTCCTTAGGTTGCGTTGAGGGTTTAACGCAAGTGGCCGCCTTTCACTGTATATTCCGATGTAAATGTGATTAAATAATGAATCTGAATCTAAAAACTGGCGCTGTTTTCCGGAATTTGAACCTACAGTCACCCAGAAGCAGCAGACACACTGATGCTTGCGTGCGACTACACCCAGGGCTAAACTACTCAAACCAGAAACTAAATATTTGAATACCTTAAGTCCTACACGTCTGACATTGTGCCAAGTGCCAGCAGAGTGCAGCACTGGAAGTTGGCATACTCAGCATTAATCAGCGCTTCGCTCTAACGTCGCAGCACCCCAATTCATGTCACTCGCGCTCCATAGCCCGACGTCAGTTTGAAAACAGTTTTCTTCCAAGGCAATAATTATGTTTTTACCCTGTTTCTGAGGCGCTTCCAATCGGCCGCCCATCTGCTCGGTCCGCCACCAGGGGGCGGGGCCAGGACCGTGATTGGAATGTACCACAATGTTGCAGAGGGAAGATCCCCGTTTAAGAATAATAATTATTTAGGCAATCGCACAGAATTATGTGCATAGTCCTTAGGTTTCCGAAGCAAAGGAACTAATTCAACGTGTTTGTACTTTAAGGAATGAATGCCTTGTTCAGGAAGGGGGTGGATGTGTGTGTGTGTCTCTCTGCTCCCCTGGCGGCTGCCGAGGTGTTGACGGTGGGCCGGAGCGACGAGAAATCGCTCACTCGTCCTGTTGCCGGTCGAGGTCGAACGGACACCGGGCCGTGAGCGCCGAGACACCCGTCCGACACCGGGCCGTGAGCGCCGAGACACCCGTCCGACACCGGGCCGTGAGCGCCGAGACACCCGTCCGACACCGGGCCGTGAGCGCCGAGACACCCGGCCGACACCGGGCCGTGAGCGCCGAGACACCCGGCCGACACCGGGCCGTGAGCGCCGAGACACCCGTCCGACACCGGGCCGTGAGCGCCGAGACACCCAGCCGGCACCGGGCCGTGAGCGCCGAGACACCCGGCCGGCACCGGGCCGTGAGCGCCGAGACACCCGGCCGAGGTCGAGCCGACACCCGGCCGTGGCCGCCGAACTGACACGGACCGTAAGTGCAGAGACACCTGTCTGGGGGGAGCGAATGAGGGGAAGGGAGTGAGTGAGGGGAAAGGGGAAGGGAGTGAGTGAGGGGAAAGGGGAAGGGAGTGAGTGAGGGGAAAGGTGGGGGGGAGAAGTTTGGGGAGGGAGGGGTGGGTGGGAAGGGGACGGTGAGGAAGGCGGTAGTGAGGAAGTGGAAGGGGGTGGGATTGAGGGAGTGAGGAATGGGGGAGGCAGTGAGGAAGGGGAAAGAGGGAGGGAGTGGAATGTTCCTGGAAATGTAACCCCTTGTAATGCAGGATTCTACTATATTCAAAATGGAGTGTCAAGTGTTTATTCAGTATTATACCGGTATAAGCCAATCAGTTTGCCATGCTAGATCTACTTTTCAATAAGATTACTGAAATGTAGATTGACTCTATTCTGTCATAATTTTGTTCTCCTTAACTGCAAATAAGTATTTGATTTTGGTGTTTTATCAATTGTTTTAGTTTGGTGTTTGAAATTTCAGCCCATCTTTACCTAAGAAATTCTGCTGGGTACTGCCACAACTCTGATTGTTGTTCTCTCTCACTCCGTCAGATTTTTGAAAATAAGTTTCCCGTTTACCCTACCGTCATTTACAAATAATACAAACATCTATGTCAGGATGATTTTCGTTGACTATAGCTCAATATTTAGCACCACCATTCCCACAGTCCTGATAGATAAGCTACAGAACTTGGGCCTCTGCAGTCGGATCCTCAACTTCCTAACCGGAAGACCCCAATCTGTGTGATTGGTCATATTAGTGGTGTACCTCAGGGGTGTGTGCTTAGCCCACTGCTCTACTCCCTCTATACCCATGACTGTGTGGCTGGGCATGGCTCAAGCACCATCTATAAATTTGCTGATGAAATAACCGTTGTAGGTAGAATCTCAGATGGAGATGAGAAGGTGAACAGGAGTGAGATATACCAGCTAGTTGAGTAGTGTCACAGTAACTACCTTACACTCAACATCAGTAAGATGAAAGAGTTAATTATGGATTTCAGGAAAGGTGAGACAAGGGAACACGAACCAATCATCATAGAGGAATTAGAAGTGGAGAGATTTCAAGTTCTTGGGTGTCAAGATCTTTGAGGATCTATCTGGACCCAGAATATCCATGCAGCTGTAAAGAAGGCAAGGCAGTGGCTATATTTCGTTGGGAGTTTGAAGAGATTTGGTTTGTTAACTAAAACACTCAAACTTCTATAGATGGATTGTGGAGAACATTCTGATAGGCTGCATCACTATCTGATATGAAGGGGCCACTGCACAAGACTGTTTACTTGTTGGTCAAAAGCCACTTCTGCTGTACCAGTTGTCAATTAGCCTGCTTGAAGGCTGCAGCAGCTCTTTCCTATTGCTTGCCTTGTGTGCTACGGCACCAGTGTCCAGTTTTAGACATCTCGGCGGTATAAGAATAGATTGTGCAAGAAACTGGCTAGCTTTCCTTTGTCTCCAGTAGCTCATCTTCACACTGAGGCCGCCGTATTGCTGAAGAACCATTGGGAAAGTGTACTGCAGGTATAGAAGGGCCATACACATACTTGAAAGC
The DNA here is from genome assembly GCF_963921235.1 of Mobula hypostoma. Lineage (NCBI taxonomy): Eukaryota > Metazoa > Chordata > Chondrichthyes > Myliobatiformes > Myliobatidae > Mobula > Mobula hypostoma. Next base: position 46,747,601 of record NC_086119.1, on the reverse strand, counting down.
GTAATTTTGTAGTTGTGTAACTTGGGGAGACTTGGTAAAGTACCTGTTGAGTTTGAAGTGTTGCTGAGTATTTAGTGTTGTAGTTTCTGTAACTTAAGGTGACAACATATTTGAATGTTTTACTGTTTGTAAATGGTTAATGTGCTTATTCATTTTAAGTGTCCCTGTCTCAACAAACCTGTTAACCACCTTCTTTGCAACACCCAGCTGTATTGTTAGAACTGAGACCTGTCCATTCTTTACCCACTATTTTGAGGTAGCCAAAATGTTAAGTGGCTTTATTTTTCTCTCTATGTACTGTTTGACTGGCTGGGTTGTTCTGGTAGTTGAAAATACGAGGGCCTGCAGCTGCTGAAATCTCAACAGCAAACAATCTGCTGGAGAACTCAGTGGACAAGCAACATCTGGGGGAGGAAATGAATTGTTGATGTTTCAGGTCAAAATCTTACATTAAGACTGAGAGTGGAGCGGTGAGATGAAATATTTCTGTTCACTGTCCTGTTCCACTTAATATTGACCATCTCACCTCTCTACTCTCAGCCCTGATGTAGGGTTTCAACCCATAGCATCAATAATCCTTTGTCTTGCAGGGTTGATGCTTGACTCTTGAGTTTCTCGAGCAGACTGTTTGTACTTAAATTTTTTAGTATTGTAAATATTTGAAACTGAAATGTGAAAGAACTTGAAAACTGAAAAACAATCAACATACATCTATCTTTTTTAAGCAATGGGTTTGTAATTTTTCCTGTGGGTATGGAAATGGATTACATCATATACAAATGGTTCCAGGAAATAAATACACAGTTCTGGACCTTGCAGCTTAGCTGAGGTTGCCAAGACTATTATCTTTTCATCACAGTACATAGATTCAGAGAATTATAGTCAAGAGACATTAGCTATACAGATGTGACACGAGATTCTGCAGGTGCTGGAAATTCAAAGCAATAGGCACAAAATGTTGGAGGAACTCAGCAGGTCAGGCAGCATCTATGGAAATAAAGAAACAGTCCATATTTCAGGCTGTGACCCTTCATCAGGACTGGAAAGGAAGAGGAAGAAGCTATGTTACATACCTCATGGATATCTTGTTACTGTCTTGTAAGGATGATGTAATGGTCTTTTGGAGGTCACCTGATGTAATTTTCCCACCGATGTGAAGTCACCCGATGACCTGTTCTCATCAGGTATATAAGTGTAGACCCCTGGTGACGCAGTTAGTTTTCCAGTTAGAACGTTAGCCAGATACTCAGCTCTGCTGCATATTTGCCTTATGACACAGTTTTGATTTAAAACAGAGTTTTACATTCTATTGTAAGGTACAAAAGCGTTGGGTCAGCAGTTTAACCAATAGCTGCCAGATTTGTTGATGTCTCTTTTCAGTAGTATTGGAGAGTGAAGACGGGACCCTGAAGGAGTTGTTCCAATGGTTGAAAGGATCGACCATTATTAAATTCGTTCAAGGAAGAGTGAGCTGCATGAGATAGCCTCTGCTAAAAGTAGCAGAAAGGTTGTACAGTATCTAGTATCCAGAGGGAAAGGTCAGTGCCTTTAAACCGTTTTATTTCCGTCGTCGTGAATCCTGCGGAAAAGGCAGGATCCGGCTGGGATTGGGAGTGACGTCATGTCTTTGAGGAATTCTTTACTTCAGGAAAGTCTCCTAATTGACTGTATAAATCTCTTGGACTTTCGAATTTACCATTCTAAGAACTGTGTTTGAATTTAACACTTTAAGAGCTATTTTCGCATTTATGGCTTTAAGAACTAGTACTGAGTGGCGGTTTGTTAAATGGCCGCATAGCAGTTTACTTCCGGTTAAGATTTCCGTTTGTTTATTTTTTTTAATATTGAGCAGAGTTTAATAAATGTTTGATTGTTTTTATAAAACCTGACTCAATTCTATATTCATTGTTGCCGGTCACGTGACAGCTAGAATAAGAAGGGGAGAGGGGATGGAGGATGTTAGGTGATGGGTGGAAAAACTGAAGAACTGGAGAAGAAGGAATCGGATAGAAGAGGAGAGTGGACCATGGGAGAAAGATGTAGGAGGAGCACCAGGGGGAGGTGATGGGCAGATGAGGAGAAGAGGAGAGGTAAGAAGAGGAGCCAGAGTGTGCAACTGAAGAAGAGGGAAAGGGGAGGAATTTCCAGAGGTTAGAGAAATCAGTGTTAATGCCATCAGGTTGGAGGCTACTCAGGTGGAATATGAAGCATTGCTCCTCCACCCTAACAGTGTCCTCATCATGGCAAAAGAGGAGCCAATATTTCAGAATAGGATTTGGAATTAAAATGGTTGCCACTGAGCAATCCAGGTTTTTGCAAGTGGAGCGAATGTGCTTAACAAAGTGACTTCCCCATCTCATAGTCATAGTCATACTTTATTGATCTTGGGGGAAATTGGTTTTCGTTACAGTTGCACCATAAATAATTAAATAGTAATAAAACCATAAATGACTAAATAGTAATATGTAAATTATGCCAGGAAATAAGTCCAGGACCAGCCTATTGGCTCAGAATGTCTGACCCTCCAAGGGAGGAGTTGTAAAGTTTGATGGCCACAGGCAGGAATGACTTCCTATGACGCTCTGTGTTGCATCTCGGTGGAATGAGTCTCTGGCTGAAGGTACTCCTGTGCCCAACCAGTACATTATGTAGTGGATGGGAAACATTGTCCAAGATGGCATGCAACTTGGACAGCATCCTCTTTTCAGACACCACCGTGAGAGAGTCCAGTTCCATCCCCACAACATCACTGGCCTTATGAATGAGTTTGTTGATTCTGTTGGTATCTGCTACCCTCAGCCTGCTGCCCCAGCACACCACAGCAAACATGATCTCACTGGCCACCGCAGACTCGTAGAACATCCTCAGCATCATCCGGCAGATGTTGAAGGACCTTAGTCTCCTCAGGAAATAGAGATGGCTCTGACCCTTCTTGTAGACAGCCTCAGAGTTCTTTGACCAGTCCAGTTTATTGTCAATTCGTATCCCCAGGTATTTGTAATCCTCCACCATGTCCACACTGACCCCCTGGATGGAAACAGGGGTCACCGGTACCTTAGCTCTCCTCAGGTCTACCACCAGCTCCTTAGTCTTTTTCATATTAAGCTGCAGATAATTCTTCTCACACCATGTGACAAAGTTTCCTACTGTAGCCCTGTACTCAGCCTCATCTCCCTTGCTGATGCATCCAACTATGGCAGAGTCATCAGAAAACTTCTGAAGATGACAAGACTCCGTGCAGTAGTTGAAGTCCAAGGTGTAAATGGTGAAGAGAAAGGGAGACAAGACAGTCCCCTGTGGAGCCTAATTCGAGTTTCACCAATATAGAGAAGGCCACATCTGGATGACCCCAAATGATTCGCTGGTGAAGTGTTACCTCACCTGGAAGGACTGTTTGGGGCCCTGAATGGATGTGAGGGATGAGATGAATGGGCAGGTGTAGCAATTTTGCCACTTACAAGAATAAATGCCGGGGGGAGATTAATGGGGATGAATGAATGAACGGACAAGGGAATCATGGAAGGAGTGATCCCTGCAGAAAGCGGAGAGCGGAGGAAGGTAAAGATGTGTTTGGAAGTAGGATCCCATTGAAGAAGGTGGCAGTTGTGGAGAATAATGTGTTGGATGTGAAGACTCATTGGGCGCTAGGTGAGGCCAAGAGGATCTCTATCCTTATTAAGATGGTGGGAAGATTGGATGAGGACAGATATTCAGGCAAATGGAGCATCAATTGTTGAGGAAGGGAAACCCTATTCTTTGAAGAAGAATGACATCCCTGATGTCCTGGAAAGGCAAGTGTCATCTTGGAAACAGATGTGGAGACAAAGGAACTGAGAAAGGGAAATGGCGTTTTTACAGGAGACAGGTTGAGAAGTCCAAAAAAATTCAAAGTTCAAGTAAATTTATTATTAAAGTAAATATATCATTATATACAACTTGCAGCTTCTTGTAGGCATACTTAATAACTCTTTAATAGAATAATAACTATAATAAAATTGATGAAAGAAACCCATCAACTTGGGCGTTCAACCAGTCTGCAGGAAAGTCACTAACTTGGCAAATACAAGAAGAAAGAAATAATAGTAATAAATAGGTAAGCAATAAATATCAAGAACAGGTGATGAGGAGTCCTTGAAAGGGAGTCCATAAGTTATAGGAATATTTTAATTATGAAGTGGAGTGAAGTTATCCCCCTTGATTCAAGAGCCTGATGGTTGAGGATATAGGCAAGATAGCCATGGGAGTCGTTTGGTTTATAAAAGGTATCAGCAGACAGCTTGTCTCCAGAGATGGAGATACAGATTGAGAAAGGGGAGAGAGGTATCAGAAATGGACCAAGTGAATTTAAGGGCAGGGATGAAGCTGGAGGCAAAGTTGTTTAGATTGATGAGCTCAGCATGGATGGATGAAACAGCACCAATGCAGTCGTCAATGTAGTTGAGGAGCATTGCCAGGGAAGGTTTGCAACATTGAGTGTTCCACGTAGCCAACAAAAAGGCAGGCATACAGTGGCATGCAAAAGTTTGGGCAGCCCGGTCAAAATTTCTGTTACTGTGAATAGCTAAGTGAGTAAAAAATGAACTGATTTCCGAAAGGCATAAAGTTAAAGATGACACATTTCTTGAATATTTTAAGCAAGAAAACTTCTTTATTTCCATCAAAATAACAAAAAAGAAAAAGGGCCGGAAGCAAAAGTTTGGGCACCCTGCATGGTCAGTATTCTGTAACACCCCCTTTGGCAAGTATCACAGCTTGTAGACGCTTTCTGTAGCCAGCTAAGAGTCTTTCAATTCTTGTTTGGGAGATTTTTGCCCATTCTTCCTTGCAAAAGGCTTCTAGTTCTGTGAGATTCTTGGGCCCTCTTGCATGCACTGCTCTTTTAAGGTCTATCCACAGATTCTCGATGATGTTTAGGTCGGAGGACTGTGAGGGCCATGGCAAAACCTTCAGCTTGCGCCTCTTGAGGTACATTGTAGATTTTGAGGTGAGTTTAGGATCATTATCCTATTGTAGAAGCCATCCTCATTTCATCTTTGGCTTTTTTACAGACAGTGTGATGTTTGCTTCCAGAATTTGCTGGTATTTAACTGAATTAATTCTTCCCTCCACCAGTAAATGTTTCCCGTGCCACTGGCTGCAACACAAGCCCAAAGCATGATCGATCCACCCCCGTGCTTAACAGTTGGAGAGGTGTTCTTTTCATGAAATTCTGCACCCTTTTTTCTCCAAACATACCTTTGCTCATTGCAGTCAAAAAGTTTTATTCAAAAGTTTCAAACGAACATCGAAACAAGCCTGATGCATTTCGGAAACAAGTCCTGTGGACTGATGAAGTTAAAATTGAACTTAAAATATTAAAGAAATGTGTCATCTTGAACTGATTTCCAAAAGGCATAAAGTTAATCTCTTACTCGCTTAGCTATTCACAGCAACAGAAATTTTGACCGGGGTGCCCAAACTTTTGCATGCCACTGTGTAGTAGCTGGGGCCTTTGTGGGTGCCTGTGGCTACATCTTGAATTTGGGGAAAGTGGAAGGATCCAAAAGAGAAATTGTTGCAATATATTTCCTATGGTAGTGGCATGGGTGAATTAAAAAAACACATTACTAACCAATTCAAAAAATCTGTTCACAGTACTGCTGACCATTGAGATTGTGAAGAAAATGGTTGATGCTCTGCAGTACATTCCACAGAATTTATATAGTCAAGTTTTACTGAACCTTGTCGCTAGCCTGTAATCATTACTATATCTTGCTTGCCTGAATTTCCAAATCTTTGTTATTAAGTTGAATATGATGTATAGGGGGGATTTTAAAACTGGTAGGAGCAGAGGTATGAAAGTAGGATTTGAAACAAGCAGCTTTTTATCAGGAAGGTGTAAGAATATGTTGCTTCTGATATACGTCGCATGCAGGAAAGTAAGATTAGATGTGGTGGTTCAAAGTTGATGTAATACTAGCACAAATGTGGACCAGGTAGTCCATTTCTGTTTATGACAAAGGCCATTTGGCCTGATTGGTCCATGCTTGCATGTGGCAGCCCTCTGTATTAAATGATTCATATACTGATGTGGACCCTTCTTAAATGCTGTCATTGACTCAGGTTCAATCACTCTCTCAAACAGTGCTTTCCAAGTACCTACTGTTCTCTAGGTGAAAGTTCTCTAGCTACACTTTCTGAGGAGATTGAAGTGTGCAAGGCTTCCCCTGTCCATTCTAACAACTTGCTGCAAGAGCACCATCAAAAGTGGCCTGTCTGGCTGCATCATTGTGTAGTTTCGAAACTGCAAGGCATCATACTGCTAGACCCTTCAGAGGATGGTAAAAACTGCCAGATCACTGGGGTCTCCTTCCAACTTATTTGTGACATTTACAGAGAGTGTAGTATATGCAGGGCCCAAAAGCATTGTTGAGGATCCCTACTGTTGTGCATTTAATATTTCAGTAATATTTGAGTAATCTTGTAAATATATTCTGTGACTAAGCATCCTTTGTTTATATAATTCATTTTGGTTATACGCAAAAGTACTTGAATTCCATACATCATGACACTACCGAGTGATATGTGTGTGCCTTGCTTAAAGTAACCACAAAGTTAGACTCACATTTTGGGCTCCCATGTCTTTGAATTAGTTAAGTGTTTTGACATTGCAAAACATAACAGTGGTGACGAGACATTTTTAAAACAAACCTGATATGAATACTGACCTGTGGAAGCACAGTAAGGAATGGCGAGTATAAAAAACAGTGCAGCATGTTCAGAGACAGTGGAGTTTTTTTTTAAAAAAGCAACACGTCATGTGTTCTTCAGAAGGAAAGACTCGACTGAGTTTTTTTTTCCAAAAGTCTGAAAATAGTAAGTACCAGGTGATAAATCAGGCAATTACTTGCAAAATGTAGCTTGGTTTTAAGCTGGAAGAGTGTTCGAGGAGCTTCAGGAAAGTTGTAAGCTTTTGAGTTCGAAGAACCAGAATCTATTCTGCATGTATTAAGGTTTCTACAAGTGTGAGGGGAGGGAAAATGCTGCTTGTAAAAGCAGATGCAAAGAATAAAGCTTAGCTGGATGAATGGAAGGTCGAAAAAGAATCAATGGCGATACGAAAACAGAGACTTCATCAGATGATGTTGTGGATGAGGAAATCAAGAGGACAAACCAAAAGGGAGCAATAGAAGGATTAATAAGCGAATACTCCAGTGAACTAAATGAACCTTCCCAAGATCAAGAAGGTGTGTGGCTACTGCTGTCAGAACCACTTCCTGCAGTTTGGGTCAACTCCTGCAACCACAACGGAGGGACACCCAGGACCTGACATTGTTTTTTTAGCCACAAGACTCACCTGCCAAACAGAAGGAATCCCCTTGTCAGGAAAGACTTTATCACACACAAGAGTAAGAAGCCTCAACAGCGATTAAATCTTTAGGCCCTTAATGGGACAATATAAAAATGGCTATACTGTGGATGTCTATATAGTAGTTGTATTACATGTTATACTTTGTATATAGTTGAGATGCATTCTCTATTGAGTTGGAATTTATAGCTAAGCAGAGAGGAGTGTTGTATATTTAATATTTTAATTTTTGAGTAATCTTGTGTATATATTGTATGATTAAGCATTCTTTGTTTATTTAATTCATTATGGTTATATGTAATAATACATGAATTGCAAACGTCGTGACACAATCATATGATATGTGCGGGCCTTGTGTAAAGTAAAAATGAAGTTCGACTCTCATTTCAGATTCCTGTATCTTTGAGTTAGTTTAATGTTTTGAAGTTACAAAACATACCTCTGATCATTCATCCCACAAACTCTTTGACCCACTACTGTCAGGAAGAAAGTACAAGAGTATCAGGACTAGGACTGGGTAACATCTTTCTCTCCCAGGCTTTGAAACTAATGAATATCATGCCACCAAGGCTGCATCACTAGTGAGCTGTTTACTGTACATCTATGCTGCACATTTCACGTGCATTTTAAATTATGGTTTATTGACTTATTTGTGGTAATATTTAGTTTTATGTTTTGTGTGATGTATGTATTGTAGGTGCACCATGATCCGGAGGAATGTTGTTTTGTTTGATTGTATGTATGTACAGTCAGATGACAATAAACTTGAAAATCAGACTCGTAACTGAGCCGCTCCTTTCTAGACAATTCCGAGAGGGTGCCTTCTTCAACCCTCTGCTCTATTGCATTCTTCCCATATCTTTGTGACAGAACTGCTGGTAGTGCTCCAGCTGAGGTTTGACCAGGGTTTTATAAAATTAAAGCATAACCTTGCTACTATAGTCAATGCCTTGACCAATGAAAGCCAGTAACCCTGAAGCTTGCCTAGCTACATTCACTGAAGTTGGGAGGTTCTGTTGCATATTTTCTACACCATGAAATAGCAAATGTGCACTGGGAAGGTAATGTAAATAACACAGAAGCTGAGGGGGTTCATTTCTAATTATATAGTTTGATAAATTGAAATAAAAATAAGATATTGCTCTGAGATTTGTTTGCAGTGGAATTTTGTTCACCCAGCTTGAACAAGAATCCAGTGTGACCATTTTCTAATGGCATGTTGAACTCACATCGATGGAAAGATGTTGTACCCTTTGCCAATATCTCACTACTTTTAATGATTTAATTTTTTTTTAATGTAAACCTGTTCTCTCTCAATGGATGTAGCCTACTACTTCCAGCATTCTCTTATTATTTCAGGTTTGCCACATCCACAGTATTAACTTCTGCATTTCATTCTAATAATGCTTTATTGATTCTGACATCTATTAGTGTTGCATTTTGTGAAACACTTTCATTTTTGGTCTCTCTTGACAGAGCTTTGGCATTCATAACTTGGCAGTTGTTTCAGACTCTGCATCTGGATTACTCTAATTCGGGTCCTGGGATCACCTCTAATTTATTAGGTGTTTCCTTATTGTTTTTCTGACTTTATATCTTTTTATTAAGGGACTTGCTAAACCTAGTTCTTAAGGTTTTTGTTGAAAATTTGATGAATTGGTTCCTAATATTGTCCTTATTTTTATGGGAAAAAAAAAGTGCTCTGGGAATTTTTGTTTCTTCAAAGGCACTATTTTGATACAAGTTGTATGTAACGTCATGAAATTAATATTGCTATTAATCCCTGGGACTGTTCTAGGAAGAAGTCTGAAAGGGGTTTTTCTGTTGGAAAGTGTGCTTTTGTGGATGTCAGTTAAGGATGGGATGAATTTGGATGGTCAGCAAAGTTGATCACGTTGTCAGCGTTTGGATGAAGTTCATGCATAAAGTACAATTCTCTTTCCATATGAATGAGCAGTGGGCTCGCGAATGGTTTGCACAGAATGAATTATTGGGTACAAGTGAAATGCAGCAGTGTTACATTTTCAAGCTCAATCACTAGGGTATCAGCTTGCTTTTGTTTAGTGCCTTTTAATGTGAAACTTCCAAAGACAAAGACAAGGTTTTTGCCAAACAAAATATGACCTGAGTCACAGTTGAAAATATAAATCATTTAATCTAAAACTTCTTCAAAAAGGAAGATAGCAAAGAAACTCACGTAATATGTGCCACTTCAGGGTTCACCTTGAAAGTTGCACTTTGCTTTATTGGTTCCCGACCCTCCAAGCAGACCATTGCCTTTAGTCAGAGCTGGGGAGCAGCCAATGCCTGCCAAAAGAACATCTGCAGGCATTCTGACCTCTGCAAGGGACTGGCAGCTGTTGGTGGACCTCGAAGGGCAGCTGAAGTTCCCCAACCATATCGCAGCCACCACCCTGCGACCAGACATTGTCCTAGTGTCTGAGTCGACTAAGCAAGTGGTGCTGCTGGAGCTGACAGTCCCATGGGAAGATAGCTTAGAAGAAGCCTTTGAAAGGAAGCTCTCTAAGTATGCAGGACTGGTCAGCAACTGTCAGCAGGCTGGATGGAGAGCGAGGTGTCTCCCAGTGGAGGTTGGTTGTAGGGGATTTGTAGCCCATTCTTTAGTTAGAGCCTTCAGCATTTTGGGCATCGAGGGAGAGAGGAAGAGGAGAGCTATCCGCAGTACCACCAATGTGGCAGAGAGGGCCTCAAGATGGCTGTGGCTCAAAAGAGGGGAGCCATGGAGTCATAAGTAGCTAGCCATCTAGACACAAGCTGGGGTCTGATCAGCCCCGGCTGGGTCACCTGGAGGAGGTTGTATGATGTTGAAAGACCCGAAACACCCGATGATTCCAGGAACATTACTGAAGATGTGTCCAGAAGCATCAATAGATATATGTACACAGGCTCACTTCCTATGTAGCTTGAAGCTAAAGGTGAATTTCCAGTGGTAGGTTGAGTGTGTGATCTGCTATATGAATCTGAAATGTAGATGATAATGCAAACTACCCTTTGAGTGCAGCATGTCCTATTCTGTTTTCAGATGTGATCCTGCATTAAAAAAAACATAGAAAAACTACAGCCCAGAAACAGGCCTTTTGGCCCTTCCTGGCTGTGCCGAACCATTTTCTGCCTAGTCCCACTGACCTGCACACGGACCATATTCCTCCATACACCTCCCATCCATGTATCTGTCCAATTTATTCTTAAATGTTAAAAAAGAACCCGCATTTACCACCTTGTCTGGCAGCTCATTCCATACTCCCACCACTCTCTGTGTGAAGAAGCCCCCTCTAATGTTCCCTTTAAACTTTTCCCCCCTCACCTTTAACCCATGTCCTCTGGTTTTTTTCTCCCCTTGCCTCAGTGGAAAAAGCCTGCTTGCATTCACTCTATCTATACCCATCATAATTTTATATACCACTATCAAATCTCCCCTCATTCTTCTACGCTCCAGGGAATAAAGTCCTAACCTATTCAACCTTTCTCTGTAACTGAGTTTCTCAAGTCCCAACAACATCCTTGTAAACCTTCTCTGCACTCTTTCAACCTTATTTATAACCTTCCTGTAATTTGGTGACCAAAACTGAGCACAATACTCCAGATTCGGCCTCACCAATGCCTTATACAACCTCATCATAACATTCCAGCTCTTATACTCAATACTTTGATTAATAAAGGCCAGTGTACCAAAAGCTCTCTTTACGACCCTATCTACCTGTGACGCCACTTTTAGGGAATTTTGTATCTGTATTCCCAGATCCCTCTGTTCTACTGCACTCCTTAGTGCCTTACCATTAACCCTGTATGTTCTACCTTGGTTTGTCCTTCCAACATGCAATACCTCACATTTGTCTGTATTAAACTCCATCTGCCATTTTTCAGCCCATTTTTCCAGCTGGTCCAAGTCCCTCTGCAGGCTCTGAAAACCTTCCTCACTGTCTACTACACCTCCAATCTTTGTATCATCAGCAAATTTGCTGATCCAACTTACCACATTATCATCCAGATCATTGATATAGATGACAAATAACAATGGACCCAGCACTGATCCCTGTGGCACACCACTAGTCACAGGCCTCCACTCGGAGAAGCAATTCTCTACTACCACTCTTTGGCTTCTTCCATTGAGCCAATGTCTAATCCAATTTACCACCTCTCCATGTATACCTAGCGACTGAATTTTCCTAACTAACCTCCCATGTGGGACCTTGTCAAAGGCCTTACTGAAGTCCATGTAGACAATATCCACTGCCTTCCCTTCATCCACTTTCCTGGTAACCTCCTCGAAAAACTCCAATAGATTGGTCAAACATGACCTACCACGCACAAAGCCATGTTGACTCTCCCTTATAAGTCCCTGTCTATCCAAATGCTTGTAGATTCTGTCTCTTAGTACTCCATCCAATAACTTACCTACTACCGACGTTGAACTTACCGGCCTATAATTTCCCGGATTACTTTTCGATCCTTTTTTAAACAACAGAACAACATGAGCCACTCTCCAATCCTCCGGCACCTCACCTGTAGACAGCGACATTTTAAATATTTCTGCCAGGGCCCCTGCAATTTCAACACTAGTCTCCTTCAAGGTCCGAGGGAACACCCTGTCAGGTCCCGGGGATTTATCCACTTTAATTTTCCTCAAGACAGCAAGCACCTCCTCCTTTTCAATCTGTACAGTTTCCATGATCTCACTACTTGATTCCCTCAATTCCATAGACTTCATGCCAGCTTCCTTAGTAAATACAGCCACAAAAAACCTATTTAAGATCTCCCCCATTTCTTTTGGTTCCGCACATAGCCGACCACTCTGATCTTCAAGAGGACCAATTTTATCCCTTACAATCCTTTTGCTCTTAATATACCTGTATTGAATGTGCATAATTAAGGAAGCTAACAGATCTTTACCAATATGAGCATTGTGATTTTTCATCAGTTCCTAACTTCCCAATTGAAATAGTCAACCAGTCATTGAGGAACTAGTGCTGGCTTGTCAGGGCAAAATGTTGCATAATATGCTTGAGGCAAATTTCTGGAAGTGGAGAGGAGTTTCTCTGCTGTTTACTTTCTTTTTTACATAATACTGTAGAAAGAAACATTTAGGCCCATTATCTATTCTGGTCTTGCTAGAGTAATGGTAAATTGATCCTGCAGTTATTCTCTGCTTTCTAAGATTCTTTTTTCCTAAAAAGATACAAAGTCCGCACCTCTTTTGGTCTCTGACAAACCATAATGTGCCTACAGTTGTCTGTGTAAACAAATTCCAATTATAACTAACTCAGTCCTGCCTCTTCAGCTTGGAGCAGTGGAACTTTTCAGTGTATTTTACCAGTTGATGCATGTTTCATTTTGTATAGAAAAAAAATCCTGTTTACCTTATTAACCCTGGGTATCCTTGACAGCAGGTTTTGCGATAGTGATGCTCTTTTCCCACTGTTACCATCAAGTAGGAGGTACAGAAGCCTGAAGGCACACACTCAGCGATTCAGGAACAGCTTCTTCCCCTCTGTCATCTGATAATTAAATGGACATTGAACCCTTGAACACTACCTCACTTTTTAAATATACATTCTGTTTTTTGCTCGATTTTTAATCTATTCAATATCTGTACACTGTTATTTATTTTTTTCTTCTATATTGTGTTTTGCATTGAACTGCTACTGCTAAATTTCACAACACATGCCGTTGATGATAAACCTGATTCTGATTTTAAAAAAAAGATATTGTACCCAAAGTCGCTGTTTCTACCAACTGTTCTATGTTGTCTGCTCAGATAATATTTTTGTTTTACTTTGCTCTTAGCTGAAGTAGAACCATTAAATTGTGCTACCTCAGTTGTTGCATTGATCCAAGTGTGCATTGTACCTGATATTTCAAAACATTAACTACTTGCATAAAAAGTTCTGTGAATGCTGGAAATGTGAAATTGAGGTACTAGTACAGCTTGCAATGGTATTCATAAGTTATCTCTTAGTCCTTTTGGGAAAAGTGGCTTGGAAAAATAAGGATTTTCTGATTCTTGTTGGTACATTTTGTCTGAAACATACCATGTTTTTAATTGTTTTCTCTTCTTCCTACCACATCCCCAACCCAGCTGAAGCAGCACGGCAGCTTAGTGGTTAGCACAATGCTTCACGATACAGGTGACACAGGTTCAATTCTTGTTGCTGCGTGTGTTGGCTTTGTACGTTCTCCCTGTGACTGAGTGGGTTTGCTCCAGTTTCGTCCCACAGTCCAAAAACCTACCAGTTCATCATTGTAAATTGTCCTGCGATTAGGCTAGGATTAAGTCAGTGGATTGCTGGGTGTCATGGCTCGAGGGGCTGGAAGGACCTGTTCTGCACTACATCTTAATTAACCGTGTGTCTTCAATACTTCTTTCAGTGCCTCCCATCATAGTGCAGTACAGGTCCTTCCCAGATTATGAACACTAACTTCTGCGTAGCTCGTACATACAAATGACCGTTTTTGCGATCAGCAGTATGGATTTGCTGGCTGCTGGCTGGGAATACTGCTTGTGGCCACACTTCTAACTTGTGAATTGTCAGACTTACGAATTTCACAGGAGTAGAACCCTGCTGTTTTCTGGGGAGGCTTGTCTGCACAGTTGGATATCCAAGCCAGAGTTTAGCCCAAGGGTGATGACGTTCATGTCTCTGGTTAATTCTATCCAGTTCAAGATAACTCACTTAACTAGTACATTAACTAGGTTCTTGATTGGACATGGCATCAAAGATTGTGGGGAGAAGGCCGGGAACCGGAGTAGAGGAGAAAAAAAAAGGATCAGCCATGATTGAATAGCGGGGCAGACTCGATGGGCCAGATGGCCTGATTCTGCTCCTATGTCTTATGGTCTTATCTACCAGAATGAGCATTTACTTCTGTAACCATGGATGCACTGTAGCTGAAATAAGTAGCTTGTGGAATATACTTTGAAGGAGAGGCATGGTAGCGTAGTGGTTAGCACAATGCTTTACAGTACAAGCAACCAAGGTTCAATTCCCACTGCTGCCTGTAAGGAGTTGCTGCGTTTCACCTGTGACCATGTAGGTTTCCTCGGGGTGCTCCAGTTTCTTCCCACAACCCAAAGACCTACTGGTTGTAGGTTAGTTGGTCATTGTAAATTGTCTTGTGATTAGACTAGGGTTAAATCAGCAGGGTTGCTGAGCTGCGCGGCTTGGAGGCTGGAAAGGTCTACTCCATACTCTAACTCGATAGATAGATAAATAAACCTTCCTGAGGTCTTGTGCAGCATCTCTCAATCTACAATCTTCACTACCTGAAGGGGTAAGGGCAACAGGTGCACAGGAATGTAACTGCGCAGTATGTTCTTGTACTGCTTACGCATCACCTAACCTGGAAACCTGACGACGGGTTTCGGCCCGAAACGTCAACTCTACGTACCTCTTCTATAGATGCTGCCTGGCCTGCTGCATTCACCAGCATTTTTTGTGTGTGTTGCTGGAAACATATTGGCATTTCTGTGCTGATTGATTTAAATAGTTCAACACATTGGCTGACAGTAATGTTTGAGCGTTTACATCAGACAAATTAACTGTTAAAGATAGTTCATTACTTTTTCTAAGGGTAAATAGGGATGGGCAAGTAGATATCATTGGCACTTGTGTCGTATAAATTGAGGGGGAATAAAAAGTCAAACATGGTTCTGGTCAGTCTACTCTCAGATGCAATTTTATATCAGTCTCTTATAATGGCCACTTAAATTATTTTAACCCATAGAGATTCTTTCTTGGGGTTTATTTAAGGTTGCGTCAAGTCTGATTTATGGCTTTGTGCAATATTTGACTTGGTCCTGTACCCTCCGTACGTGTCCTTCCTAGGTTACGACAGGGCTCTGTTCTTGAGAACTCTTTGTACCCCAAACAGTTCACAAATTGGAAACACAAAGTTCAAATTACATTTATTATCAGTTTGTATATATGTTATACAACCTTGAGATTCTTCTAACATGCAACCATGAAACAAAGAAACCCAAAACTTTTTTTAAAAAGACCACCAAATGCCCAATGTGCAGACGAAAAAAAATACATGCAGACAATGAATGCAAGTTAATAGCGTTCTGAACTGGTCCACAAAGGGAATCCGTACACAGACCCTTAATTCAGCACAGAGTTGAGTAGCACTGCCTTGCCTTGGGCCCTGACACCCTGACCCTTTCAATCTGGCCTGGCACTTAAATCGTTCAGTCTCTTTGATACACTCTGGGTCCTGGACCCCACTGCCTTGATTCGGCCTGTACCGCACTTTCTGATTTGACCTGATTGAACCTTGGGTCTTCCTTGCTCTCATCTTCACCTTGCCTCTGTTCTGCCACATCAAACTGCCTCCAAGTTCAAAGAGAAGTTAGATGATATTGTTTGCAATGATCATTTATCAGAAAAGGTGATTAACAAAGTATTTAATTGTTTTCATTATTTCAATGCCACCAGCCAGAAGTTAGAGATTCACCAGCACCATCTTAAAAAAAGTTTTGTGAACCCTAAGTTTTCATGTGGCAGATGTCAGCAGCAACTGGCAAGTCCATCCTGCTGGTCTCCCAAGCACTTGTTTGTGTATATGAATTGTTAAAGGTTCATAAGCCGGGGTTGATTGATAATGTTACGTACCCCGTAACTGGGTTGCCAAACCAGCAGAAATGGATCACTCAGTTGGAGTCTGGATTACTAGATCTAAGAAAGTTTTATTAAAGAAACAAGCAACACAGTAATCGAAAGGATAATAAATGCAACAGTTCAGTGATGATAAACACACATGTACACAGAATTAAGTTAACAGCATCAATCAAGCTCTATCGTTGTCTAGGGGTAAATGACCAATTTCAAAGTGACACAAAGTCCAGTTCAATTTAGTTCAGTTCGCAGTAATCGTTGCCATGGCGATGGACAATGTGGGGGGAAGGAGAGAGAGAACAAGAACGACTGATCATTCAGAAACGGCTTCCACTCACAGACCTGCGATATTGCTCACAAGCAGCTTTCGGGCGAGTCCTTTGTGATGTCACCTGAGGTCACCGACTGTGACCCCTCCTCCAGATGCGGTCGATCCTCTGCAGTGAACCTGGCACCCAAGCAAGGGTGGACACACACCGGGTTCCCGCTGTGACGAGAATACACATAAAATTAAGATGTTTGCTGGCCTGGGTTAGCATCAGTGACATCAGCAAGTGGTCTGCCACCTGCCCTCAGGGGAAGGAGAGATAAGGAACAATGGAGCAGCGTCTGGAGATGTGTAATGAAGGGACGGGGGAGAGAGAGCTGTCTGGAGTGGCTCCCCCCTTTGAACCTTGAACTGTTTGAAGTGATGGACAGGCGATACCCCAGCAGGGGGATAAAAAGGGACCGGTTCGCTAAGGCAACACACACGCCACCCGAGGTAACAAGACCCTGGAAGCGGTACGCTTCTCACGAGTCGGTGGGAAGTACCAGCCAACGGCCAGGGTGGAAAGGTACGATCAGCGGGAACCCGGTGTGTGTCCGCCCTTGCCTGGGTGCCGGGTTCACTGCAGAGGATCGACCGCATCTGGAGGAGGGGTCACAGTCGGTGACCTCAGGTGACATCACCAAGGACCCGCCCAAAAGCTGCTTGTGAGCCTTATCGTCGGTCTGTGAGTGAAGCCGTGTTGGAATGATCAGTTGTTCCCGTTCTCTCTCTCTCCCTCCCCCCACATTGTCCATCGCCATGGCAACGATTACTGCGAACTGAACTACTAAACTGGACTGAACTTTGAGTCACTTTGAAATTTGGTCATTTTACCCCTAGACAACGATAGAGCTTGATTGATGCTGTTATCTTAATTCTGTGCACATCTGTGTTTATCATCGCTGAACTGTTGCATTTATTATCCTTTCGATTACTGTGTTGCTTGTTTCTTTAATAAAACTTTCTTAGTTCTAGTAATCCAGACTCCAACTGAGTGATCCATTTCTGCTGGTTTGGCAACCCGGTTACGGGGTACGTAACACCGCTGATCGTACCTTTCCACCCTGTGCGTCTATGGCTTGGTTCCGCAACCAGCCTTCCAAAACGACTCCCGCCGACTTGCGGGGGGGCACTGTTTTCAGGGTCTCGTTACTTCGGGTGTCGTGTGTGTCTTGCCTTAGCGAACCTGTCCCTTTTTATCCCCCTGCTGGGGTATCGCCTGTCCATCACTTCAAACAGTTCAGGGTTCAAAGGGGGAGCCGCTCTAGACAGCTTTCTCTCCCGTCCCTTCATTACATATCTCCAAATGCTGCTCCATTGTCTTCCTTATCTCTCTCTCTCTCTCCTGAAGACAGGTGGCAGACCAACTGCTGATCTCACAGGACAGCTAACATCTATGTGTATTCTTGTCACAATAATTAACTCAATAATTGATGTATACAGAAACAAAATCCTATTATTGCCTTTTGTTGATATTTCTTAGGTTGGCACTGGAATTTAATTTTTAGACCATTGCACCTTGGCCTAGCAATTTAGCAATTTCAACCAGAGTGGTTGTCCTTTATCTGATAAAAAAGGTTAAGGTTCTGATTTATAAATTAATTGCTTAAATTATATGGATTGTAGGCCGGCTTGTTGCGCAATGACATCAACGCCAGACTCTGGAATGGAGGTTCCCAGGTTCAAACCCAGTCGGGTCCGCTCCCGAGTACGCTTTCCATCCGTCCCGGGTTGAGTGTCGAGATCGCAACTCAACCTCGTAAAATAAAGGGAAAAATACTGCAAAGTGTCTGTGTGAGGAGTGGCGCGCCACACAGTCTCTCTCTCTCGCTCTGCGCCTTGTGAAAGGCATGGAAAAGACATTGTCCCACCAACATCACGCACGCACACGCCAAAAATAAATGAATAAATAAATAATATGGATTGCAGCCCTGTAATGATTTTTGTAAGACTTCTTTGTAGTGGAGTCCAGATATTGTTTTGATAAATCTAAAATCATTTGTTCCAAAGCCAGTGTATCCTTGAGGTATGATGCTCCTGTACTTGGAGGAGATCTAATCAGTACTATCAAGATCATTAGATTCTGGAATAGTTATGGAGGACTGGAAAATGCAAATATCATTACACCTTTTAAGAAGGGAGGGAGGCAAAAGACAGGAAATTATAGGCCATTTAGCTGGATCTGAGTGGTTGGCAAGAGGTGAGTATTATTAAAGATGAGGTTTCAGTATATGTGAAAGCATATGATAAAATAGGCCAATGTTAGCATGCTTTCCTTATGGGGAAATCTTGCCCGTCATATCATTTGGAATTCTTTGGGGAAATAACTGACAGAATAAACAAAGCAGAGTCAGTGGATGTTGTTTATGTGGATTTTCAGAAGACCTTTGACAAGTTGCCGCATATGAGGCTGCTGAACAAGATGAGGGCCCATGGTGTTACAGAAAAGATACTAGCATGGATAGAAGATTGGCTTCTATCTTTGGAGGCAAAGTGTGGGAATAAAGGCGGCCTCTTCTGGTTGGCTGCCAATGACTAGTGGTGTTCTGCAGGGGTCAGTATTGGGGTGCTTTTCATGTGATTTTTTCCCCCATGATTTGGATGATAGAATTGATCACTTTGTGGTCAAGTCTGCAGATTGGGAGAATGGGCAAAGCGGTAGCAGATGGAATACAGTGTAAGGAAGTGCATACTCGTGCATTTTGGTAGAAGGAATAAGGGTGTGTCCTATTTTCTAAATCGGGAGCAAATTCAGAAATCTGAGGTGCAGAGGGACTTGTCTCTGCACAAGATTCCCTAAACCTGAAGATTAACTTGCAGGTTGGGTCAGTAGTACTTGCAGGTTGAGTCAGTTGTCAGCAAGTGCAAATTGAAGGATGTAATGCTGTGGCTTTATATAGCATTGGTCAGACTGCACTTGGCATATTGTGAGCAGTTTTGAGCCCCTTACCTAAGAAAAAATTTGCTGGCATTGGAGAGGGTCCAGAGGAGGTTCATGAGAATTAATGCAAGAATGAAAGGGTCAACATATGACTAGCTTTTGATGGCTCTGGGCCTGTACTTGCTGGAGGTTAGAAGTGGGGAAGAACTTATTGAAACCTATCAAATATTGAAAGACCTTACTAGAGTGAAGACAGTGACTACATTTCCTATAGTGGGGGAATCTAGGTCCAGAGGGCACAGACTCCAAACACCAGTGCATTCCTTTACAACAGAGATGAGGAGGGATTACTTGAGCCAGGTGGTGAATCCGTGAAATAAATTGCCAGACGGCTAAGGAGACCAAGTCATTGGGTATATTAAAATCAGAAGTTGATAGGTTCTTGATTAGTGAGGGCATCAAAGATGATGGGGAGAAAGCAGGAGAGTGGGATTGAGTGAGAAAAGAAATCGGTCATAGAATAGGCAGAGTAGCCTAATACTGCTCCTATGTTTTATGGTCTTAAGTACAGCTATGATACTACTTCTACCCCTTTTAATTCCAGTCTCTATAGATGCTTGAAAGCTCTGTTCCATTCATTGCTTTGACTTCTGTAATGGCTGCATTTTATTTCATGTAAATAATGAGGCCTAGTCGTTATCAACCTGAGTTGCCACTGAGTTCCTTCAGCATTTTGTGTGTGTTGCTTGCATTTCCAGCATCTGCAGATTTTCCTCTTGTTCTCCTACCTAAACAAATGCCGACCAATTTGTGTCTATGTGCCCTCCTGTGAAAGACTGTCGAAGAATAAGCCTATGTCATCAGAGAATATGCTTCCTTCTGGAGCCAGCGGGTTGGTTGTATTTCATTTTAACAGCCATGACATGTTACTTTGTACTTTGAACATGACAACCTTTTCCTTAATACCCAATCTACTTTAATTTAAGTAGATTGGGTGTTAAGGGAAAGGGTGTCATGTTCTGTACTTTCAGGTGGCATATACAAAGGTAGCTTATATGAAAATTGTGGATACAAAGGCAGGGCTGGGAATAAACAATATGACATTCTAGATGATCTATAAATATTGCAAAATGATTTATTATTGGATGTATATGATAAAGCTTTTTTTTAATGATTTAAAAAAGTGGAAACATAAGTACAATTGGTCATGCCAGTCAGATATTTGTGGAAATTGATTTGAATGCTGGGATAGTTTTTTGGAATAGAATTAAGACTAATAGGTAAAAGTGTATTGACTAGTCTGGCTCCATTGTTTACAGGTTATTTTCCATGAGCTCTTCCTTCATAATCCTCAAACACTAGCGTGCCCTAAAAATATGAATTTGATAGATACCATCTGATGCCTTCAACTATCAATAGCCGCAGGTGAACCTGCTAGTGAGTATCTAAGCCAATTCACTGTACAGCCATTTCACGAAGTACTATCCTGTGCATTTGCCCAAGAGATGCAGCAAATATTAATAACCACACCAGCCAATTAAAGTAATGAAATTCCATTTCAATTTTGAATGCATTAGTGGTCAACTGAATCCTTTTGGCAGAGTTCAATATGAACAAGGAAATGAATTTTTTTCCCAGGTGTGTGAAGCCCAATTGGTTGAAGTAGGCAGATTCTGAATACTAATGTAGATGATGGGCTGTCAAATTTTACTTCGACTCTTTATATTAGAATGATTTATTAACTTTTGTTTTAAGCTTTTAATCTGTTACTTTGTACAGTGTTGAATCGCGCTTAAAATAATATTGGGTTGGGGAAGGGGGTGGGGTGGTAAGCTATGTTCCCTCTAAGCTGTGTGCGCGCACACGTTTTTCAACCAGCGCAGAAAGGAAATTAATGAGCGCACGGAAGGTTAGTTACATAAAATAATGCAGTAATTAATAATTATACTTATTGAAAATAATCTTTTAGCTAAATGTTTCTGTTAACTAGTTAGTCGGTTTTTCAAATACCACAATGCACGTTACTAATTTATGTCACCTCACCTTTTGTTCCGGTTTGTACAGCTGCATCACGGCGGCAGCCATCTTTGGCGGACAGTGTTAATATTGTAAGGTTTACAAAGATCTGTTTCAAATCCTGTAGATAGCTTACTAAGTTTTTATTGAAAAACATATTGATTCACTATGTCGAATTCAAAAGAAGCGAAGGGCGTGAAGCGCAAAAGAACTGCAAATTTGTTTAAAGTTGAATGGCTTAACAAAATAGTAGTAACTGTTACACCAAAAGCTCATGAGGTCATGAACATTCAGCTACGAGAAATATTTATGTATGATTCGAAAACTGGAGTTATCTGTTTGTATTGTTGTGGTGCGAAAGTTGCTGGAGAATTTGCTAGTGGAAAGAAGTGGGATGATATTTGAAAACTTGACTCTTTGAAGCGACATTTGGCAAGTAAATCATATTTGTGCGGTGTACAAAAGCTCGGGCAACAGAACCTGTCTTTACCCGTTACAGGAGTGCTATGCATGTTATGGTTGAGTGCAGATGAGCAAGAGTGAAAATGATCAAACCTAGAGGAGATCAAAGTTCTTATCGACAGTGTGTTGTTAGCTGTTAAAATGAATAACCCTTTACATTCTGTTCAACACATTAATGAACGTATGAAAAAGTATGTTCAACTCCCAGACAGCTGGCAAAGTGAAAATTTTGCGTTCGAATTTCTGGAGACTATCAGCTATATTGTTCAGAAAGACATGTTTGAAGAAATAGCATCAGCAGATTTTCACACGTTAGCAGTTGATGAAGATGAGGTACAAGAATCGTCAGCTTTTGATTCCTCTGCAATTGCAGATTGTGACTTCACATTTGGCGATGAACAAGTTAATGCCTTATGTCTAAAATATCATGATTTTCTAGCTGAAAATACTGTAATAGTTAGACAGTTTAATGATTTCAAATTTTCCATGCAAGAAAAATTAAATCCAAATTGATTTCAAACTTTGCTCAAATGGTGACATTTGTACTTCAAAATGAGCAGTTTTGTGACCTTGCACAGTTGATGGACATTGGGGGAACCTTTCTTGCGTCTAGTGCGGACTGTGAGTGAAGTTTTAGCCTAATGAATCAACTCAAAAACAAGCTGAGAAACCAATTAGATGAATGTCATTTGGATATGTTAAAAAGCTATCAATTGGATGGAAGTTCTATTAGTCTAGATAGAGTTTACAAAGAATGGGTAAAGCCAAAGACGAGAGAGAGAAAAAATAACTGAGTGACTTAAATATGTATGTTATTTTGTTGTTATTCTGTGCAGTTTTATGTCAAATATTTTGTAAACCTACATAAACTGTACCATGTGTGCATTCAGTGCACACATACTTTGTCACAGGAAAAAAATTTACACAACATAATATTTTTGCGCACACTGACTACTAAAAATTAGAGGGAACATTGGTGGTAAGCCGGAGTAAGAGAGTGGGGATAGGAGTACAAGTTGGCAGGTGTCCTTTCCAGTTGTGATGAAGGCTCAATACATTAACTATTAATACCCTCTATAGATAGTACTTGACTCACCAAGCCTCTTCAGCATTTTGTGTTGCTCAAGATTTCCAGTATCTGCAGAATCTTGTGTGTGGATAATTTTGATCAATTTGATGTTTTGATCCTTAATGTATTATTCCGAATATTGGTCAATCCAAGTGTCCAGAACTCATTGCTCATTCCAACAGATCTAGTATTATCTTACATGATTTGAAGAATAGACCTAATGAAGGTGCATCTTCCAGGCTGTAAACACAGGATATTCTTCATATGCTGGAAGTCCAAAGCAACACACAGAATGCTGAAGGAACTCGCAGGTCAGGCAGCATCTATGGAAATGAATAAACAGTTGGCAGTTCAGGCCGAGACCCTTCATAGAAACATAGAAACATAGAAAATAGGTGCAGGAGTAGGCCATTCAGCCCTTCGAGCTTGCACCGCCATTCAGTATGATCATGGCTGATCATCCAACTCAGAACCCTATACCTGCCTTCTCTCCATACCCCCTGATCCCTTTAGCCACAAGGGCCATATCTAACTCCCTCTTAAATATAGCCAATGAACTGGCCTCAACTATTTCCTGTGGCAGAGAATTCCACAGATTCACCACTCCCTGTGTGAAGAAGTTTTTCCTCATCTCGGTCCTAGAAGGCTTCCCCTTTATCCTCAAACTGTAACCCCTTGTTCTGGACTTCCCCAACATCGAGAACAATCTTCCTGCATCTAGCCTGCCCAATCCCTTCAGGATTTTATACGTTTCAATAAGATCCCCCCTCAATCTTCTAAATTCCAATGAGTATAAGCCTAGCCGATCCAGTCTTTCATCATATGAAAGTCCTGCCATTCCAGGAATCAATCTAGCGAACCTTCTTTGTACTCCCCCTATGGCAAGAATGTCTTTCCTCAGATTAGGGGACCAAAACTGGACACAATTCTCCAGGTGTGGTCGCACCAAGGTCTTGTACAACTGCAGTAGTACCTCCCTGCTCCTGTACTCGAATCCTCTTGCTACGAGTGCCAGCATACCATTTGCCTTTTTCACCACCTGCTGTACCTGCATGCCCACTTTCAATGACTGGTGTATAATGACACCCAGGTCTCGTTGCACCTCCCCTTTTCCTAATCGGCCGCCATTCAGATAATAATCTGTTTTCCTGTTCTTGCCACGAAAGTGGATAACCTCACATTTATCCACATTAACTTGCATCTGCCATGAATTTGCCCACTCACCTAACCTACCCTGCATCCTCTTAGCATCCTCCTCACAGTTAACACTGCCGCCCAGCTTTGTGTCATCCGCAAACTTGGAGATGCTACATTTAATTCCCTTGTCTGAGTCATTAATATATATTGTAAACAACTGGGGTCCCAGCACCATATATCAAAGTTGCTGGTGAATGCAGCAGGCCAGGCAGCATCTATAGGAAGAGGCGCAGTCGACGTTTCAGGCCGAGACCCTTCGTCAGGACTTCCCAGCACTGAGCCTTGTGGTACCCCACTAGTCACTGCCTGCCATTCTGGAAAGGTCCGATTTATTCCTGTCTGCCAACCAGTTCTCTATCCACATCAATACCATACCCCCAATACCGTGTGCTTTAAGTTTGCACACTAATCTCCTGTGTGGGACCTTGTCAAAAGCCTTTTGAAAATCCAAATATACCACATCCACTGGTTCTCCCCTGTCCACTCTACTAGTTACATCCTCAAAAAATTCTATGAGATTCGTCAGACATGATTTTCCTTTCACAAATCCATGCTGACTTTGTCCGATGATTTCACCGCTTTCCAAATGTGCTGTTATCACATCTTTGATAACTGACTCTAGCATTTTCCCCACCACCGATGTTAGGCTAACCGGTCTATAATTCCTCGGTTTCTCTCTCCCTCCTTTTTTAAAAAGTGGGGTTACATTAGCCACCCTCCAATCCTCAGGAACTAGTCCAGAATCTAAAGAGTTTTGAAAAATTATCACTAAAGCATCCACTATTTCTTGGGCTACTTCCTTAAGCACTCTGGGATGCAGACCATCTGGCCCTGGGGATTTATCTGCCTTTAATCCCTTCAATTTACCTAACACCACTTCCCTACTAACATGTATTTCCCTCAGTTCCTCCATCTCACTAGACCCTCTGTCCCCTACTATTTCTGGAAGATTATTTATGTCCTCTTTCGTGAAGACAGAACCAAAGTAGTTATTCAATTGGTCTGCCATGTCCTTGTTCCCCATAATCAATTCACCTGTTTCTGTTTGTAAGGGACCTACATTTGTCTTAACCAATCTTTTTCTTTTCACATATCTATAAAAGCTTTTACAGTCAGTTTTTATGTTACCTGCCAGTTTTCTCTTATAATCTCTTTTCCCTTTCCTAATTAAGCCCTTTGTCCTCCTCTGCTGGACTCTGATTTTCTCCCAGTCCTCAGGTGAGCCGCTTTTTCTGGCTAATTTGTATGTTTCTTCTTTGGAATTGATACTATCCCTAATTTTCCTTGTCAGCCACGGGTGCACTACCTTCCCTGATTTATTCTTTTGCCAAACTGGGATGAACAATTGTTGTAGTTCATCCATGCAATCTTTAAATGCTTGCCATTGCATATCCACCGTCAAACCTTTAAGTATCATTTGCCAGTCTATCTTAGCTAATTCACGTCTCATACCTTCAAAGTTACCCTTCTTTAAGTTCAGAGCCTTTGTTTCTGAATTAACTATGTCACTCTCCATCTTAATGAAGAATTCCACCATATTGTGGTCACTCTTACCCAAGGGGCCTCTCACGATAAGATTGCTAATATACCCTTCCTCATTGCTCAATACCCAATCTAGAATGCCCTGCTCCCTAGTTGGTTCCTCGACATGTTGGTTCAAAAAACCATCCCGCATACATTCCAAGAAATCCTCTTCCTCAGCACCCTTACCAATTTGGTTCACCCAATCTATATGTAGATTGAAGTGACTGATTATAACTGCTGGACTGTTGACTTTTGTGATCCTGGCAGATCAGTATGATGTGACTACAAGCTCATATTTTCTATTAGGATATGAGATTTGGTGATTTGATTGTTGGAATGAGTAGTGATTCCAATTTTGCAGCTTAAAGCTATGACACTGACTTAAATTATAAAGACTAATGAAGTTATTTTGGAAAAAGCCTTTTAAATTATCAGTTTAAGTGTTAACTTAATCATAATGTTTGTGTTGATCCTATAGTTAAACAGATTTCTTGAAGTTGTTGCAGGTTTAACGTAACAAGAAATTATTGCTAGTACTATAATCACAGTAACTTTCAGATGGCTTTCATGAATATCTTGGTACATACCACGGGTATATTTTCCTCTTCCCAAACTCCTTGTACCTTCTGGTTTTATGTCAGTTTTTCCATGTTTCTCGATGTATATATTGGGCACATATTTCTGAATCTGAAAATCAGATCATAGTTTGAAGTCCAGAAGCTTGAGCATCTAATCTAGGCAGGTGCTGCAGAAATGTCTGAACTATGGTCGCTTAGCTGGGAAGACATGATACTGAGAACTACTCTGGATGAGCAGGAGTTCTAACATTATGTCCTGAACAATATTTCTTTCTATCGCAAAAACAAACATGTGCACTGTCATTATTACACAACTGCATCCGGAAGCTCGCTTTGCATGCTTTGGCTGGTTTATTTTAAATATAAAGCATATTCAGAAACTGGATTTGTGAGTCATATTTTGGCAAAGATTTAGCTGCATTCTCTCCTGTTTTTTCTCTTATACACTATAACGCAACTTTTCTCCCCCTTGAGAACAGATGTTGCTCTTGTGTCAGCCTATCCACTATCTTTTAAGATTTGGAACAACTGTGCACCATGTCACTTTAAATTATGTTAGAAATGACAGCTTTATTTTCTTTGGTAAATTTTGCAGTATCTGGACATCACTGGCAATGCTAGCATTTATTGTGCACCCTTAATTCTCTTGAAGCTGGTGGTGAGTCCCTATCTTGAACAGCTGTTGTCCTTCTGGTGCTGAGCACTGTTGGAGACTAAAGTCCTTGGTTTGGAGGTAGCAGTTGCAAACTTAGGAGGTGCTGTCAGAGTATCTTGGTGACTAACCGCAGTGCATGTTGTAGATGGTGCAAACTATAATGATTGTGGTGGTGATGAGAATGAAGGCGAAGCTATCCTATTTATTAGCCTCCTATGTACCCTCTTAATTCTCTCCTTCACTGAAGTATAGTGGCTGAGTGCATATTGTTTACAATATGTAAACGATATTGTATGACAATAAGTTGCTTATAACCTTTCCCGGGCTCACATTTGGAAGAAAAAGTGCAGCAAGTGCAAAAACACAACTGTTAATGTTTGCAAGTTTCCCTGGGTTATTGTACTCAATTGCTGGAGCTTATTAACCAGTGCCTCAGTGCTCCGTCTTGAAGAACTACAGTGGTTCAAGGTGGCAGCTGACAATATAATGCTCAAGGACCATTTGGAGATTAAGTGCTTCCTCTGCTCTCTACGCCAACATACGTGGTGAATGAATCAAAGAAAACAGTGCTGCAGCTTGGGTACAAAAATGCGAAGTTGTTTGCAATGATCATCAAGTTCAACTGTACTCAAAAGCCAGGTGGCATTTTTGTTTGTTGTGTACTGGGCCTAAATTTACTTGCGTATGTTGAAAGCACTTTTCACCCATGTGAAAACAGTGGTTTATGAATGACTGTAAAATATTAGGGAATAATGGGTCCACTAAACACTTGTTGTTTTGGATTTAAGAGAAATAGCTCTATCTCAATTTACACTAAAAAAATACTGAGATAAGCCTCACACACAGAGCTCTAGGAATTCAGCAGGTCGGGCAGCATATATGAAGAGGAGTAAGCAGTCAGTATTTTGGGTTGAGGCTCTTCATGCCTGGAGTAGTTCTGGTTTACTTGCCGAAGAAGGGATGTAATTTCCCTAGAGCAGGAGTTCCCAACCTTTTTATGCTTGGATCCCTACCATTAACTGAGGGGTCCAAAGACCCCAGCTTGGGAATCCCTTCCCTAGAGGAAATGTAGTAACAGTTCATCAGTCTGATTCCTTGGGGTGGCAGGCTTTTCATATGAATGATAGGTTAACTTGAACATTATTCACTTGAGTTTAGAAGAATGAGAGGAAGCTCCCTGGAACATACAAAATCTAGGCAGACTGGATGTCAAGAGAATGTTTCTGGAGTATAGGAGAAATGTTTTCACTGAATGGGTTTATCTCTGGAATTATCTAGTATGGAAGGCCAAGTACTGTATGTTAATGTATCTATGTAGATTTCTGGACCCGATATCACAAGGGCTGTGAGGAGTAAGAAGATCAGGATTAACTGCATTAAATGGTGGAATGTGTTCAATTGTTTGAATGGCCTCCTCATATTTAATGTCATTAAGCTTTCAACTGTTGCCTTTGGGTGGATTAATCTTCCATTCCACACCTGAATTCAACAAAGGACTTTTACCAGTCACTTGTAAGCTTGGTGTCATTGTGATGGAGATATTTTCATCTCTAGAATTTGGAACTTGGAAAATTGTAAGAGTGACACAAAAATAAGTATATTTGGCTATCAATAAAACTCAAGTTCTGGAAATGGGATGATTTTATTCAGCAGTTTTAACACAAATGTGTCTTCCCACCCTGCTTCAAATACCTGAAAACATCCTTCGTCCTTCCTAGATGTTGCTCGCAATAAATTCTACTGACTACCTACTTCCAGGGACACATTAGCAGCTTAATATTCAATAACTGTGAGAAATAGTCATCCTCACAAGAGAGCACGCTGTGATTGGAATCTTTTTTTCCCCTTTGCTGCACCTCATTGTATCACTTTTGAAGTAAGTGTTTAGATCCTGAACAGCTTGTATCTCTAATATATTTCCCGTCTAACAAACCCATTACTGGGAAAAAGATATTTGTATATTTGATATATTTTAGTGTGGGGAAACTCTGATTTAATTTTTCTAAGACCAATAATCTATCCTTTTTTTCAGAATCCTCGTTAATGAGAAACATGGATTCTGCTGAAGCAGAGAATATTGCATCCACAGCAGACAGTACTGCTGAGCTAGTGGAAGGATCATTCTTCAGTACGTTGGACATCTTTCTATTCTCCCTTCTTGCTGGGTTTGCAATCTATTGGTTTGTCTTCAGAAAGAAAAAAATTGAAGTCGCTGACTACAAAACAATACAGCAACTGTAAGTGTTTAAATAAGAGATCTGATAAAGACATTAAATTAATTGATTTGTGTTCTCTGTGGGTAGTTGGGGAGTATCCTGAGGTTGGCAAACAGTGATAGTCATTCTTTGAAATTTTCTGGGCTGTTTGTAAGAATGGTTATCATATTTTATCCTTCAGTTTAATTTCACCTTAATGCTGTCACCAGCCTATGTATTTCTCTCATGTTTCTAGACTCTACCTCTAGTTAGATTTGGAATGAAAGGATTATTTTTACTAGATATTAAAACAAGTGTTTTTTTTTCCTCCCCTAACAAGAAAAAACAAAAAATTCCTGAGTGCAGTTTTGTTCAGAGTAAATCTATTCTGGCATTGCTGAGTGTCACACAGTCATAGTTATACAGCACAGAAACAGGGCTTTCATCCTACTGCACTCATGTAGATCTTTTAGCCGAACAACAATTATCCCATTTGCTTCAGTTGTGGATACTGTCACTGAGCCACTTGCAATCTGATTTTTTGTTTAGGAAGTGGGAGAATGTCTCATGAAAAAGAAAGGATGCAACTAGCAACCTCTGCCATCACTTTCTCCAGTACTAATACTGGTTGCTGTTGGGGGTCTACTAAACTTATGAAATGAAATATCTTTATTGTCATTGCATAGTACAATTTGTCATGCACCAATACAGCGAAAATGAGTTTGCAACTCTCATACTCAAAGCTATAAAACAACAAATAAAATAAACAAACAATAAATAAAATCAAGTAACCAGCCAGTACAAGCAATATCCAGCAGTACAAAAGCACAACTCAGATGCATGACGACCATAAAACCAGTATTAAAGTAGCAATATAACAAATTTATGGGTGATGCTTGATCGATTGGTTCAGAGCAATTATAGCTCTGGGGAAAAAGCTATTTTTCAGTCTGGAAGTGCGGGCATAGAAAATCTTATGCTGGGTGAACTCAGCAGGTCGGGCAGCATCAGTCAGAAACGATGAGTCGACGTTTTGGGCCGGAACCCTTCGTCAGGAGTGAAGAATGAAAGATGGGGAAGGATTTGAAGAATGCTTGTAGCGTCAGTTGATAGGCCAGTAATTTGAAAGACAAAGGGGTGGGGGAGGGGGAGCATTGACGTTATAGCCCTGAAAACAATGGGTGGTAGAAGAAGGAGGTGGAACCGTGAGGGAGCTGGGGGAGGGGGTAGAGTGAAATAGGGATAGAGGAAGGGAGGGGGAGGGAATTACCGGAAGTTGGAGAATTCTATGTTCATACCAAGGGGCTGGAGACTACCTAGACGGTATATGAGGTGTTGCTCCTCCAACCCGAGTTTAGCCTCATCATGGCAGTAGAGGAGGCCATGTATAGACATATCTGAATGGGAATGGGAAGCAGAGTTGAAGTGGGTGGCTACTGGGAGATTGGAGGACCGCTTCGTCGAGCACCTCCACTCTGTCTGCCACAACAGACAGGATCTCCTGGTAGCCACCCACTTCAACACTGCTTCCCATTCCCATTCAGATTTGCCCATACATGGCCTCCTCTACTGCCATGATGAGGCTAAACACAGGTTGGAGGAGCAACACCTCATATACCGTCTAGGTAGTCTCCAGCCCCTTGGTATGAACATAGAATTCTCCAACTTCCGATAATTCCCTCCCCCTCCCTTCCTCTATCCCTATTTCACTCTACCCCTTCCCCCAGCTCCCTCATGGTTCCACCTCCTCCTTCTACCACCCATTGTTTTCAGGGCTATGACATCAATGCTTCCACTCCCCCGCCCCTTTGTCTTTCAAATTACTGGTCTATCAACTGACACTACAAGCATTCTTCAAATCCTTCCCCATCTTTCATTCTTCAGTCCTGACGAAGGGTTCCGGCCTGAAACGTCAACTCATTGTTTCTGACTGATGCTGCCCGACCTGCTGAGTTCATCCAGCATACTGAAAGTGTTGCTTTGATCTTTTACAGCATCTGCAGATTATTTTGTGTTTAGAAAATCTTATAACGTCTGCCAGATGGAAGAAGTTCAAACAGATGATTGCATGGGTGTGTATTGTCCTTACAGATGCTTGTAGCTTTCCTTAGGCAACGAGAGCTGTAGGTGTCCTCCAGGGCTGGGAGCTGTATCCCGATGATGTTCTGTGCACTAGAGAGGACCCGCTGAAGTGCTTTCCTATCAGCTGCTGTACAACTGAGATACCACACAGAGATGCAGTATGTTAAGATGCTGTCTATGGTGCAGCGGTAAAAGGTCACCAGTGTCTGTTCAGGTAGACCAGCTTTCAGGAAGACCAACTTATTGATCAGAGTTTGCGGCCAGTCACAATGAAGGATTGTCTTAGACAGCAAACTGGAAGTGTAAACTGGCGTTTTAGAGAGGGGGAGTGAAATAAAGATCAAAACATGCACGTGTATTTAGAATAGGAATGAAGAGGAATTTCTTCAGCCAGGGTGTAGTCAATGTGTGGAATTGAGGCTAAATCATTGGGTTTGTTTAAAGCAGAGGTTGATAGGCTTTTGTTAAGTAAGATTGTCAATGATTGTGGGGAGAAAGCAAGAGAAAATGAGATTGAGATGGGAAAATAAATCAGCCATGATCGGTTGGCAGAGCAGGTGTGATGGGACGAACGGCCTAATTCTGCTCCTATGTCTTACGGTCTTATGATTAAGATGGAAGTTAAAAGTTCACATTTTTTGAAGATGTTTATTATTCAAATAAATTATATTTAGAAATGGTCAGTAAATTTATACATAACATTTAAATAGCTGGTGCTAGTGATAGTAAAGATGGTTATCAGAACTTGGAGCCTTGATCAGCTGGGTAAATATGTCAAGGGATGGCAAATGGAGTTTAATTCTGATAAATGTGAGGTGTGGCATTTTGGGAAGACAAATGAGGATGGCACTTTCCCAGTGAATTGTAAAACCCAGGGAGTGGGTAGAACAAAGGGACCTAGGAGTACAAGTACGTAGTTTTCTGAAAGTGGTGTTGAAGGTGGATTTTGGCACACTGACCTTCATCTGTCAGTGAATTGAGTATGGAGGTTGGGGTGTTATTGAAGTGGTACAAGATGTTGGTGACATCCCATTTGCCACATTATATTCAGTTTTGGTTATCCAGTAATAGGAAAGATACCATTAAGCTTAAGAGGTCAGAGGAGATCTATGAAGATGGTGCTATGATTCGAGGGACTGTGTTATGGAGAGAGGGTGCATGGGTTGTGACTTCCTTTCATTGGAGCTTAAGAGAATGAGGAGTGACTTGAAGGTGTATGAAATCATGAGGGGCATGGATAGGATTCATGCGCAGTCTTTTTCCTAGAGTTGGGGAATCAAGAATGCACACAGTATACGCAATAGGATTAATGATCTTGTTGCGCAGTTAGAGATTGGAAGGTATGATGTGGGCATTACTGAGTAATGACTGGAAGATCATCATAATTAAGGAGCTTAAGTCCAAGGACATGCATTGTATCGAAAGGAGAGGCCAGTAGGCAGAGGGGGTGGTCGGCGTTTAAAAAAAGTGATATCAAATCCTTAAAGATGTGACATAGGATCAAAAGATATGTAATTGTTGTGGGTAGAGTTAAGGAACTGCAAGGGTGTAAAGACCTTGATGGGAGTTATATACACACCCTCGAACAGTATCGGGAGTGGGCTACAAGTTACAACAGGAGATAGAACAGGTGTGTCAAAAGGGCAATGTTATAATAGTCATAGGGGATTTCAATATGTAGGTAGATTTAAAAAATCAGCTTGGTGCTTAATCTCAGTAGAAGAAATTTGTAGAATGCTTTCATTATGGTTTTTTAGAGTAGCTTGTGGATGAGCCCACTGGGGAAAAGCCATTTTGGATGGGGTCTTCTGCAATGAACCAGATTTGATTCGTGAGTTTAAGATTAAGGAATCCTTGGGTGCAATAATCATAATATGATGGAAGTCACCCTGCAGTTTGAGAGGGAGAAGCTAAAGTCAGATGTATCATTACTACGGTGGAGGAAGGGGAATTACAGAGGCCTGGAAGAGGACCTGGCCAAAGTTGATTGGAAGGGGACACTAGCAGGGATATCTCTGGAGTTTCTGGGAGCATTTCAGAAGCCACAGTGTAGAACTATCCCAAAGAAGTAATAATATTCTAAAGGGAAAATGAGGCAATTATGGCTGACAAGGGAAGTCAAAGACAGCATAAAAGCAAAAGAAAGGGCATATAATATAGCAAAATTAGTGGGAAGCTTTTAAAAAAGTAAACTTTAAAAAAAAAGTAAAAATTTTAAAACGGAAGTAAACTTACAAAAAAAAAGGTGAGAAAGGGTGAAGTATAAATATAAGCTAGCCAACAATATGAAAGAGATAATAAAAGTTTCTAAAGATATGTAAAGAGTAAAAAGAGGCGAGAGTGGATATTGGACCACTGGAAAATGATACTGGAGAGGTAGTAATAGGAGACAAAGAAATGGCGGATAAACTTAGGTATTTTGCATTGATCTTCATTGTGGAGGACTTTTGCCAAGTGCCAGAAATTTGAGATTGTCAGGGGGTAGAAGTTAGTGTAGTCCCTTTTACTAAGGAGAAGGTGTCTGGGAAGCTAAAAGTAGATAAGTAATGTGGAACAGATGGACTACACCGCAGGGCTTTGAAAGAGATAGTTGAAAAGATTCCCGAAGCATTATTAATTATCTTCTAAGAATCACTATATTCTGGAATGGTTATTGGAAAATTGTAAATGTCACTACACTCTTCAAAAAGGGATGGAGGCAAGGAATTATAGGCTAGTTAGCCTGACTTCAGTGGTTGGGAAGATATTGGAGACAATTACTTATGGATGAATTTTTGGGGTACTTGGAAGCACATGATAAAATGGGCCAACGTCAACATGGTTGCCTTAAGGGGAAATCTTGGAATTAATGGCCTGGTAGCCAAGGTTGTGGACAATGTAAAGATAGTTGGAGAGGCAAGTAGTGTTGAGGAAGCAAGGAATCTGCAGAAGGACTTGGATTTGGTGAATGGGCAAAGAGGTGGCAGATGGAATACAGTGTAGAGAAGTGTACGGTCATGCATTTTGTCAGAAGGAATAAAGGTGTAGATTATTTTCTAAATGGAGAGTGCATTAGCCATCAGAGGTGCAAAGGGACTTGGGAGCCCACATGCAGGATTCCTTAAAGGTGAACTTGCAGGTTGAGTTGGTGGTAAGGAAGGCAAATACAATGTTAACATTCATTTCGAGAAGACTTGAATATAAAAGCAAGGACGTGATGCTGAGGCTTTAAGACATTGATCGGAACGCACTTGGAGTATTGTGAATAATGTTGTGCCTAGAGGAGGGTCGAGAGGAGGTTCACAAGAATGATCACGGGAATGAAAGGATTAATGTATGAGGTGCGTTTGATGGTACTGGTCTGTACTCTCTGGAGTTCAGAAGAAGCTTATTGAATAATGAAAGGCCTAGATAGAGTGGATGTGGAGAAGATATTACCTATAGTTGAGAAGTCTAGGACCAGAGGGCACAGCCTCAGGATATAAGAAATATCTCTTTAGAACAGAGATGAGGAATTTCTTTAACTAGAGTGTGGTAACTCTGTGAAAGTCATTGCCGTGGATGGCTGTGAAGACTGTCATTGGGTATATTTAAAGTGGAGGTTGATAGGTTCTTAATTAGTAAGAGTGTCAAAGGTTATGGGAAAAAGGCAGGAGAATGGAGTTTGAGTGGGATAATAGATGGAGCATGATGAAATGTTGGAGCAGACTTGATGTGGCCAAATGGCCTAATTCTGTTTCCAAGTCTCATAGTCCTATGCTCTTAAGCACTAGAGGGCATCCGGAGAGATTTAATAGGAACTGGAAAGGCAACTTTTTCACCCAGAGGCTGTTTAAAATGTGGGAATGTGCTGCCAAAGCAAGTGGTTATAGCACTACATTGGTTATGGCTTCGTATTGAATCACTCTTCTCTCACTTTAAGGTGATGCCCTTTTTGTTCTTGATTTCCCCAACTGTGGGAAAAACACTATGCCAGGACTTCCCAATTTTTTTAAGCCATGGAACCTTACTATTAACTGAGGGGGTCCGTGGACTCCTGGTTGGGAAACCCTGTACTATGTGCATCACTCTGGCTACACCCCCATAATTTTGTACATCATTGTAAGATCATCTCTTATTCTCCTGTGCTCCAATGAAGAAAGTCCAAACTACTATTGTGTATTCTTGTTACATAAGAATAACTAGCATATTAGAACCAAAAGCTCGAGAAAATCTGTAGATGCTGGAGATCCAAAGCAACACATACAAAATGCTGGAGGAACTCAATAGGCCAGGAAACTTCCATGGAAAAAAGTGTTAAAGTTGACGTTTTGGGCCAACACCTTTCATCAGGACTCAAGGTTGCCAAGTAGATTTGAGATGATGTTAGACAAAATTAAATTTTGAAACAACTTGAATTTCAATGAAAAATCCAAGTTCAATGTTGTGATTCTGGCTCAAATTATTCTATTGCAATTTCTTTTCCTCTGAATGAAAACAGACTTGCAACCATCCTTCAGATTGTCAGGGATGGTGGTTTGGAAATGATTAAAAGTGAATGTGAAAGGGGAGCTATGGCTTCTTCATGTGTGGCTGTGAGTTAGCTGATATTTGATGAGAATTTATGCACATTTTCTGCAAGTGTTCACTGTCTCACAATTAACTTGGTAAGTGCTATTGATAAAAATCAATTTTTGTTTTAATTTTGCATTGTAATTAGCAAGCACGAATGTTGATTGTTACCTAGTATTTTTTTTTGCTTTCTGTAATTGTTTGATGTAATACATCATTCATTTGAAGTGAAAAGAACGGGATATGTCGTGAGTACTGATCTTTTATGATGGGTTATGTAACCATAGCAGCAGACTACCTCAGTTCAGCCCTGAAACAGCTGCCTTTAAGCTCGGCTAGTCTCTTCAAGAGGGTATTGAATGTGATGCTGCTGTTGCCAAGGGAAACACCAGTGGAAAAGAGAAGCAGATTGCAAAAAGATTCCCTATACAGAAGAAACAACTAGAAAATTGAATTTTAATCTAAGTGCTCAAAGGCCAGCAAATGATAGTATGGGTATAGTGACAGTGCAAATTTACATCAGCTGAGATTTCCACTGAAGAATTGTGAGGCTATACTTTATCGTTGTACTCAAAGATGTTGATTGTGGATTGCTGACAAGAGTGAATAGTTCACTCGGGACAGTCAAAGATAAAGGTGGCATAAATGCAAGGGAATTCTGCTGAATTTGTCTGTTTCCATGATAAGCTGGGAAACTTGCAACTGGAAATATGGGCTGCATGTACTCTGTTCGCCAGCAGGATACAGATCTAAGCAGGTTGGTGTTTACTAATTAATGTTGTTGAATTATGCTTGCGTATTCTGTGCTAATATATTGAATGCTTTAGGTTTGACTTGTGTTACATCGAAAGTGGAGGCTGTCTCCAGAAGGCAGTATTTCCTAGTTGTTGCTAGGATCTCCTTTGATGTTACTGTATTGGAAGACTGGTAAGAAATGAGTCATAAAAGAATTGCACATGTTTAAAATACAAATCAAAGGACTGGAAGTGCTCAGCACATCAGACTATGAGGGAAGTTGTTCACATTTTGGGCCAATGGCCTTTCATCAGGAGAGGTGGGAACAACCATGTTTTGTGCTACCTCTGGTCTGGCTAAGTGCATTACCAACAACTCAGAAGTTCAACACTATCTAGGATAAAGTTGATTGGTACTCTGAATGCTCATTTATTCCTTATACCATCAGCACATGGGGGTACAGTTACTTCCCTGGGCTAGCTGGATAACTCCCAAGCCTGAGACCCTTAAATCAAGAAAGCGAGCAGCAGATGAATGGGAGCCCCACCCATGTTTGTTCCTCTCTCAATCATATACTTTCTGACTTGGAAATGTGTCATTGGATCTTTGTCACTGGGTCTAACTTACAGAATTCTCTACCTAAGAGCATCTTGGGAGTACTTTCACCAGGAGGACTATACAGTATTTACTACCATCTTGAGTAATAAGTTTATTTATTTTCATTTAATAAGATTCAGTGCAGAATAGGTCCTTTGAGCTACACTGCCCAGCAATCCCTTGATTTGATCCCAGTCTAAGCACATGACAATTTCCAATGAGCAATTGACTTACTAATTGGTACATCTGTGGACTGTGGAAGAAACCCATGAGGTCACTGGGAGAATGTACGAACTCCTTAAAGTCAGCGGTGGGAATTAGTCTTGTCAGAACCTGAAAATAATAAAAGAATGTTTGATAAATGGAAACTAAGAGAGGCTGATGAAAATGATGCTGCTAGCTGAGAGGGTGTGCTGAAAGTTTGTTAATTGCACATAAAAGAATGACAGAAAAGAGGGAAAAAAAATGCCTGAAATTGAGTTAATGGAAGTCGGAAATTGAGAATGCTCGATATACTTGAGTGTTAGGGCAGCATCTGGAGGAGCTGATGCCCTCTGGAAATGATGTAACTTTAATGTTGCCATTAATGATGGTAGAGGCTTTCTCCATCTTCATATCAAATGTAAGTTTGTAGCTGCACTACCTTGAGCAAAGAGCAGTCACAAAATTGAGATGACTTGCAAGATATTCTCTGTTCAAAAAATTTTCAGGGATATTAGTTCCGGCATTTTCTTTATATTTAAAATAATCATTAGGTCAGGCAGGAGAGAAACAGCACTTGAGCAATGAATTTTCATTGGAGTGCCTGTTCTATGAATAGGAACTGCATTATGCTTGCACAACATTGGATGGACTGCTATCTTGTCTAGCAATGTCATTTAGTGTAGGGAAACAAGTCTAAGTACCCCACCAGCTGCTGTTTTGAAGTTCATCTCTTGGCACCTGAGATGAGGATTAAAGGGTATTTTGTTTTAGTTTGACGTTTCAGTTAATATATTTCATGATTTGATGCTACTGGATAAAGCTTCAAAGCAACGTTAAATAAATTGCTCATTTCCCACAAGGTGTGTAGTTTCATTTACTTAAAAGACACCTGCAAAGTGGGTTGTTAAAGTTCCAATAGGGCTTCAAGAGCTTTGTCTCTGTAAGACCTCATCATGCAAAGCAGCACCAGGTTAAGTCAGCATCCACTTACTTTTGTATTTGGTGCACCCTTTTATGCTGAAACAAATTGATTTTAAATTATAATTAAACACTTTGGAATAAATAAGACTGCCTCCAATGAGGTCTAAGCTAATCTTTTCTTTGTCAGTATCTTTGAAGATTCCTTTGTCTCCGAACAAGTCATACCAGGTTCATCTTTGCTTTTCTTCGAATGTGTTTTGTGATTTCTGTTGGAAAGATGGTTGATTTTTTAAAAGTACACATTAGTACCCATTGTGTGCTGGTCTTGTAAGGAATGAATATTTAGAGTGGTTGATCGGTGCCCTGTCTTTTTCTGAAAATTACAAGTTCAGCCATACCTGCAAGGACCAGATTTGATTCTGCCCCATGGAGATGCCTGTTGATTTTTGTTCTCTTTTTGACTGCATGGATTTCCTTGGGTTGCTCTAGTTTCTTCCCACATCACAAAGATACACTATGATTTAATTGGCTACTATAGTTGACTCCTTGGTGTAGGTTAATAAAAGGGAGTTGGTAGGTATGTATGAGAAACTAAGTTGCAGGACTACTGGGGACACAAAATGAATCAACACATAATACTGGATAAACTCAGCAGGTCAGACAGCATCTATAGAGAAAAAGAACAGTTGACGTTTTGGGCCAAGACACTTCTTCAGGAATAAAAAGAAGGAAGTGGAGGCCAGGATGAAATGGTGGGAGAAGCACAAGTCTGGCAGTGATAAGTGAATCTAGGTGGGAGGGGGTAAATAGGTAGCTGAGGGAGGGAGTGGGAATGATGCGAATAAGCTGAGAGATAAAGGATTGAAGTTGCAAAAGGCTGAAAAATATGGAATCTGATAGGGGAGCACCATGGACCTTGAATGGAATAAAAGGAAGATGAAAGACCAGAGAAGGTGTGGGTTGTGAGAGTGGGAGAGGGAAAGGGAAAAGATAATGGGGTCAGAAGGGAAAGGGAAAATGAGTGGATGTGGGGCAGGGAGGAGAGAAGAGAGGCACAGGGGAATGGTTGATAAAAGTCAATGTGGATGCCATACTAGAGTAAGGAGTGGGACCAGAAATAAGTGATTTGTAAATATAGATGAGGTATTCGAAGTTGAGAAGTTTTTTAACTATGACATTGGAAGTTAATAAACTGTAGTGTAGCCATGAACAATTTTGAAAAGTGTTGTATAGATCCCAAGACCCCTATTCAATCCTAATCTTTGCTGTCCCTATAGAGTGTGAAATCTTTCTGTATATACTCTGATTCTCTTGGATTTCTTTCAGATTCTGCCAGTGTGGATTTTCCCTCAAGTAAGTGGGTGTTAGAAGAATTGGTAGGTGGGGAAAGAGTAGATGATCATATAAATGTATAGGTTACATGAAAATGGAGAAAAAGACTGATGG
Organism: Mobula hypostoma; assembly: GCF_963921235.1. Classification (NCBI taxonomy): domain Eukaryota; kingdom Metazoa; phylum Chordata; class Chondrichthyes; order Myliobatiformes; family Myliobatidae; genus Mobula; species Mobula hypostoma. The sequence continues at coordinate 46,708,218 of NC_086119.1, read as the reverse complement.
GAATATTCTGAGGGCCAGCATTCACATGATGGGCCAAATAGCAGCCTCCTATGTCGCACAAAAAATCTGAAGTGTTAAAAAGGTGAGAGTTCTGGATTTTGTTAGAGGCAATCAAGGAGAAAGCACTCTTGGGACAGTGGTCCTGCTTCAGTTCGATTGAACGTAATTAAAGGAAAAGGACAAAGATAAAGTGGGAGTAAAGGTTTTTCATTGCATTTATACCAATTTTGCAAATTAAGTGATTTTAGCCACAGTGACCAGAAATGACTGCTTGAGGATAAATGGGTTTCGCAACAATGGAAGGCATTGAGATGATTCAAATGGTTCTGTTCATTATCAGAGAATGTATACAGTATACAACCTGCAATACATGTCTTCGCAGACATCCATGAAAAACAGAAGAACCCAAAAGAATGAACAACAGAAAAACATTAGAACCCCAAAGCCCCCTCTCCCCCATCCATTATAGCAAAAGTGTCAATACCCACCACCCACCAAGCAATAGCAAAGCATGCAAAGAGAGACCATGAACTGCAGTCACAAAAACAGGTTCTTTCTCTCATTTACAAGGGACAGAACGATATTAGTCTGCCGGGTTGCTTTTTATTCCGAGATTCTCTGACTTGAGAATCGGCAGCAAACTCTCACCCCCCCGCCCCCCACCATCGAGAGAGAGAGAGGGTGTGTGACTGCTCAACTACAGAGACCTCTGTCCATACATTCATCACAGCAAAATCCTGATGTTCCTTTCCCCACGACGCCTCAGTTGGCAACACCAGCCTGGAATCAGTTGCCCACGCCAGCCTGGAATTGGTTGTCCACAGGGCCTCAACCAGAGGCACCATTTTCCAAGCCCCATCTGAAGAATGTCAGAAAACAGTTGGCCAGCAAGCTCTAGGAATGGGAACTCATCCGCTGTTTTTTTTTAAAAAGAAAACCTTAGTTTGAGTGTATTTGCAGATCATGACCTTGAAAGAACCCTAACCACCTTGAAAAAGGGGAAAAAAGAGACATCAAAGAGAGAAATTTAAGCTGTTTCTGCAGTTGAGCTCGAAGAGGCAGCCACTTGGTGCCATCTTAAGTCTGCCCAGTTAGTTTGGGGTAAATGTTCTCACACAAAAAACAAAGTTGTCAAAATTGTAGGATTGTCAAAAACAAGAGAAAATTGCAGATGCTGGAAATCCAAGCAACACACGCAATGCTGGAGGAACTCTGCAGGCCAAGGCAACATCTATGGAAAAGAGTACAGTCGTCATTTCGAGCTGAGAAGGGTCTTGGCTCGAAATGTCGACAGTACTGTTTTCCATAGATGCCTGGCCTGCTGAGTTTCTCTAGCATTTTGTGTGAGGATTGTCAAGCCTAGAGCCCCCTGGATTATTAGATGCTTAGATGGGTAGTACAAAAACGAAATCTGTTAGACACCAGGAGCTGAATACAGCTATTAGTTGATTTCCCAAAGAGAAGCTTTCCTGAAAATTGTCTAATTGAGCAAAATTTCATAAAACTGAAAGATTTAGTACAGTACATTGTAGGTATTTCATTACAATGTATTTCTCTCTTGGAGAATACTAGGATATTTGATGTAGCAGGAAGTCCCTTCATAAGTAGAAGGGACATTTTCCAAAGTATTGAATCTGTTGAAGATAAAATATTACAAATTAAACATGCTTAAATTTAAAAAAACACAGATGCAGCAGAAAACCAAGAAGACAATGCAAAATGCATGGGTGAAATTGGAAAGGAAATTAAGAAATGAGATGGTTTCCAATGTTATAGGCAAGTAATATCCAGAAAATTAAAAATCCTGTTTCGTGTTCAGAGAGAGCCAAAGGATAACTAGTAGACTAGTAAGGTCTAATGTGGTTTAAAGTGGTAGCCTCTGCGTATAGGCAGATGACATGAGTAAGGTCCTTGAATAACTTGCAACTCTCCACAAAAGTGTGTGATGTTGATGTTGAGATTAAGCTGTATGGGTGAAATATTGGATGCAATATGCAATGTAAGTGGAGATGAAAATTAATTGCTACACCAGGAGGGACTATATTAGAGTATTTTTTTTAAAAAAGAAAAAATTGTGGAGGCTCTGGCTGCAAGAGTTAATGGCAGAATGTGGGAGTGCTGTTGACCTTTAAAACAGAATGGGCAAACCATGTAATGAACTAATTTAGCTTCAATGACATTGTTATAATCCATTGTACGAGACAGTATAAACCTTGTACTGTGTTCTGCTCCGGTTATGATGGTACAGGAGTGATTAATTGCAATAGAGACCATGCAAACATATGATGACGTTGGCAGGACTGGCAAACTATATCTTGAAAAAAGGTCAGATAAGCTGGAGTTTTTTTTGGATCAGAATCAGGTTTGTTACTATTGACTGGTATGTCATGAAATTTGTTTTTTTCAAACTGCAATACAGTGAAAAGACATAAATCAGAAAGACAAGGTATGATTTAAGTGAGGTTAATAAATCTAAGGATCCCAGGCAATAAATAGGCTTTTCTCTTATTACAGAGACCAAAAGCAAGCAATCATAGGTTTTAAGCAATTGCTGGAAGGAGACAAATGTTTTCACCCAGAGTCTAAATACACAGATGGAATATGAGGTGTTGTCCCTCCAACCTAAGTGTGGCCTCAGCACAACAGCGGGGGAGGTTATTGATAAACATATCTGAATGGGAAGTGGCCACTGGGAGATTCTGATTTTTCTAGCAGACAGCACTCAGCGAAGCAGTCTCCCAGTCTACGTCGGGTCTCACTGATATGCAGGAGGCCACATCGGGAGCTCCAGACACAGTGTAGGAACCCAACAGACTCACAGGTGAAGTGTCGCCTCACCCGGAAGGACTGTTTGGGGCCCTGAATGCTAGTAAGAGAGTAATTGTAGGAGTATGTGTAGCACTTGTTCTGTTTGCAAGGATAAATGCCAGGAGGGAGATCAGTGGGGAGGGACAAATGGATAAGGGAGTCACAGAGGGAATGATCCCTGCAGAAAGCAGAAAGGTGTGGGGGCGGGGGTAGGGAAGGATGTGCTTGGTGGTGGGATCCCGTTGCAGCTAGTGGAATTCTACCCATTACATTCATTTCACCATGTTCCTGTAGCTGCATTGGATTCAGGTACAGGATTAGGTGTGTGGGCATTGCGTTAATGGGTTAGTACACCTGAGCAGGTTGTCCACAAGGTCAGAATGAAGAGAGGCATCTGATGTTTCCTTGTAGATGCTAACACGAAGCTGGAACTGATCCATTGTTTGGGTGTCAGATTTCATTTGGAAGGCCACTGGGAAATGGCTGTACGCAACTCTGCTTTTACTGCAGATTTAGTGTTAACATGATTTGTTAGTTATCTAGAGTAATTCCTGTTCATTAAGTAACTAATCAGTACTTTATTTAACTTTAACAGCAAAATGCAGGAACAGGAGAAGGCTAAGATTTGTTGCTATTCAGTGAGGTTATAGGTGATTCGTACTACCTTAGTTTTTTACGTCCTGACATTCTCACCGAACAAATTCTGTCTAGGCCTCATGAAGGTTCCTCCAGCTTTCTGTGTGTGCTATTTTGATTTCTGGCATCTGCAAATTTTCTCTTGTTTGAAATTCTGTGCAATGTGGTTTGAAATGTTTAAGTGGCTAAGCTTTTTCCCTTTGGAAGGAAGGGAATTATTTCCTGTTCAGCATTTCACTCTTATTATTCTTTTGTCTGTGTTCTTGCTCTCTAACTGCTCCAATTTATTCATTGTGCAGATAACTTTGTTTGCAGCTTATCCCCATGGTTACCCTGGCTTTACCCATCAGAGACGGCCTTCTCCCCATTCTTCCTGTAGTTTAACAAGCTGCTACTCTTAACCAAGCTTTGGCCTGAAACGCTCAATGGTTCATTTTAATGTCAGAGATGGTATACAGTATACAACCTGAGATCCTTGCTTTTCGCTGACATTCATGAAACCAGGAGAAAAAACCCCAAAGAATGAATGACAGAAAAACATTAGAACCCCAAAGCCCACATCCTCCCTCCCACACACAGGAAGTAGCAAGGCATCATTCCTCCGCCTTCCCAACTTGTTCAAGCAGAAAGCGTCAGCCCCCACTACCCACCAAGCAATAGCAAGTCCCCAGAGACCATGATCCATAGACAATCAAAAACTAGAATTAGAATTATTTTGCACATTACAGATGTAGTTCTTAGAATGTAATACTTGCTACCTTGGTAAAGATAATGTAGATGCCTATAAAATTGGACAACTACATGAAAGATGTGCTGGAAACCTGACATTTGCATATGGGATGAGAAGAGATCCTAACCCTAACTCAGTACTGAATAGTTGGGCTGAATAGCTTATTTTGCCAAATCTGAAAAATCTACGGCACTGGTAAGGTTATTCAGTCATGTTTTCATTATCTATCAAAAAGACACTGTTTGAGTTAATTACACAGGACTTCAGAATTGTTTACAATACACACATTGTTCGCTTGTTCTCAGAATGATTTGGCTCACATTTGAGAGTTGCAAGTCTGATTTCTGACCATGCGCTGTTATAATATTGATGCTCCATTGCATTTAATTCACTTTTTCAAATATGGTACAGTAGAGTAATAAATTTTCTTGCGAATAAGGGAAGTTTAAAGACACTTACCATATGAGTTTAATGGGAAAACAGCAAATGGACCCCTAATATGTGATGGGAGGGCGGTAAATCATCTGTTGAGCCAGATGCCAAAAGCTTGAAATTTTTAAATATTAATTTAGTGCATTATTGATGTTTTAGGTAACTAGCAAAAGAACTGGAATGAGTTGCATTTTAATTTGGCAAGTTGATTTAGAAATAGCTGAAAGAATTGTGGAAAACTTTGAAAAAAGATGAAATAAGTAGGGATAATTGACAATAGGCAAAGCAAGGGCAAGAGCAGGCATGTGGTTTTAATTGGCTCTTTGCAACAAATAATTCAAGGCAACTTGGTGGGCTGAGCCACCATCTGTGCTGTTATGATTTTGATTTATTTGCACAATATAAACTCATTTTCCTTAAAGTATAATGTGGAAGGATAGTAGTGATGTGAAATTTTTAGCATTTTGTATGGAATTGGTAGACATTTATTTTTCACTGGTGAATGATTGTGAACAATGATGTAGAACTTATATTTTGACGTTCAGTAATTCAGAGAAGTAGGGAAGGCCATCTCACAAGGACTAATGATTTACAAAAAGGTTCACAGATTTTTGCCTTTTTGCCTTTTTGCTCTGAACCTCATAGCTTGGCACTGAACGCCACACTGTGCACCTGGGCCAGCCCTATACCAGCCTCCACAGTTTTGCAAAGTGAAGCAGTGGAAATGGAGGACAAGGATTTTCACCAGCTCCCAGCACAGTAATATGCAGCCCAGTGCAAATTTGTTTTTAAGCATATAGCTGTGCGATCTTGCGAGTGGTCAGATTGGAGGGCAGAAGAGTTGTAACAAATTAACTCTGTATTGGGTCGCACTAAACAAGGTGTAGGTTGGGTTGAGTTGACTAGAATTGCCCACCTTGACAGCAAATAGTTAATAGATGGGGTAATTAAGGTTGTTGATCGAATCATCTGATAGCATGTCTTAGGACAAGATAAAATAAATGTGTGTCTTGCATTTTCCTTTGGTAGTATGGGTGATAACAAAATGATTAGCTAGATCTTGTCAGTCACTGCACAGGTACTATTAAGACTTGGCTGTCATAAAGAAATCCTTCAACAGCTATCAAGGTTCTTGTTCAGATCCTGTGTCTAAGGACTCAATTTATCTTTTCAGAACACCAGCAGTACGAGAAACCAGCTTCATTGAAAAAATGAAGAAAACAGTAAGTGCATTTTTCACTGTTGATATATATTGTGGGAGATTAATGCAGTCAGTCATTATATGGAGCAGACAGTATTGAACTGGTTTCCTTTCTACCAATTTTGTAGTTTTCTAATAGGTTTCTCTATATACCAAGTAGAACTAAATTGCACTTCACAAGCTTCCTACTTTACTTCCTCTGTGCAGAGTCCACTTTATTTTGATCATCTTGGTAAACTATTTGCTGAGATTAATTCTAATTTACTTTTCACTATTTTGGATTTTCACAACAGTTGTGGTTTAATCATGTTGTGCTCCAGATTTATCTTCTCCACTCGTTTCTGTTCCATCAGCTCCTTAAGAACCTCTTTCAGATACCATGGCCATCTTAAAAACAAGTTTAGTTTCTTGACATTAGGCAGCCTTGTGACATTATGCATTAGTCTTTTATTTTCTTCCTCTGAGGCATACATTCTTGTAAAGATGTACTTAGTCTTGACCCTCATTGTTCCAAGGAGAACAGTACTACATGTTCCATCCTCTTCTTGTGAATTAAAAGCCTTTATCTCTGAAAAACTTGGATAATCTTTCCTTTTAATAATTCTCCTGAAGTAAGTTCAGAATTGGCCACATTCAGCTGAGACAGGTTAGTAATATACCTCTTTCCATATTGGACCTCCATAGCTGGTGTGTGTTTACATCGTTTAAAATGTGTTAGGGAGTTAAGTCATTCTGAAGCTTTAAGCTATATTCATTACTCCTTTCTGCCATTTTTGTAAGTTTATATTGCAGTTTTGGTCATCAAGGATATTTTTAATGAAAAGACTTAATATCTCAAATGAGTCCTGGCAAAGTCATTTGCTTCCCCGGGTGGAAAACATTATTATTACACCACTGAGCCAATTCTGTAAGCAAGCTGCCACTTTCTGATTAACTTCATGGGCTTTGATCATTTTAGTTACTACTTAGTTTAATTTTTTTCCCATAAGTCCATATACAGTACACACATCGCACAGATTGATGAATTGTCTGTGTTACGTTACCAACAGTTCACTGTTATAAAGCCAAGGAGGGTCTCCTTGAACATTCTGTGTGACTTTCCAATTTTGTTCATGATGGCTCTCATTCATTTCCCCACCACTGGCATTAATCTTGTGTTCATAACCTTTACATTTGAGTAGGACACTGTTTAACCTGTCCAACAAGCTTGCACAATAAACCTCAAATAATCAGCTATTTAACTGTTTGGAAATTCTTAAGGTTCGGCATCTGGCTGTTCAGGTGATAGTCACCGTGCACTCTTCTCACTGGCTGGGTTCACTACGTCGCTCATCTTTTTTTACTGTGCAGTATCTTAAAATAGAAGTAAATTAACTGTTTTGGGGTATTGGAATAAAGCATACTAAAGTCCAGAAAATCTGTAAGCAGGGCTCCACCGAGGTCCGAAGCATGTTGGATTAATGGAGTTTTAATTAATAGCCAAATCTCCACATGAGAATTCAGCATTTTTTAAGCTCCTGCGGTTCTCGATTTCATCTAAATCACAGCCTCTTGTCTAGTTGAGATTTCAATATACTGACCAAACAAAAGTCTGAGCCAACTTTCCTCATTGATGACTATAGCAAACTGTGCAATATGCTCTATCAGTTTTATTCTTAGCATATTTTAATGCTGTCTGCAGTAATCTAGCTAAAACTTAGAGTAGTGAATGACTGCTTCTTATTCCTTCACATCTGGCAGTATAACTGCAGTACTCTATAGTTCCTTGTGCAAATAGTCAGCCACAGCTACCCTTTGTTCACATAAATGAATATTACACCAAAGATTTTGATCAATTTAACTACAAATTTTTATTTGTGAATCCTTTTCACAGTAGAGCCCAAAAAACAGGGAAAATTGTAAAGCATGAAAAAGTAAATATTCAAACACTGAAATGTCAGTGGTTCAAAAATATTCATTCCCCTTTGCTCAGTACTTAGATGAACCACCTCTCAGTCTGTATTAGTTATGCAGAATGTGATGGAGCAAGATTTAACATTTTACTGTCATTCTTTGGGGTTCTCTTCTGTTTTTGTGGATGTCTGCGAAGAGCAAGAATTTTGGGTTCTCTGATATTAAATGGAGCCATTGAACCATTGAAGATTTGCCCATTCCTCCTTGTAAAATTGCTCAATCTGTGTCAGGTTAGTTGGGGAGTGGCAGTGGACAGCAGTCTTGAGGTCTTGTCAGATATGTTTGATCGGTTTAAGCTCAGAACTCTGGGCCACTCAAGGACGTCAATTTTCTTCATATGAAGCCACTCCATGGTTGCTCTGGGAGTGTGTTTGGATCATTGCCCTGCTGAAAAACAAGCTTCCTTACCAGTTTAAGCTTTCTAATAGAGGCTAGCAAATTTTTATCCAGGATCTGTCTGCATTTAGCAGCATTCATCTTACCATCAATCCTGACTAGATTTCCAGTCTCTGTTGCTGAAAAGCATCCCCATAGAGTGATGCTACCTCCATCATACTTTACAGTAGGGATGGTGTTACTTGGCTGAAGGTCAGCATTAGATTTATGCCACACACACTGCTTAATGTTGAAGCCAAAAGGTTTCACTTTAGTCTCATCTGACCACAATACCTCCTTCCACATCATTACAGTATCTTCTAAGTGATGCTTTGCAAAGTGTTTATGGGCAAGAATTTTATTTTTTGAGCCAGGAACTGCTGCAGCTCGTTCAGAGTGACTGTTGATGTCAATAGTAACTTATAAGTGCCTTTCTTCTCCGGCGACTAAGCTTAAAAGAGTGGCCTAAGCTAGTCAGTGTGACTGTGGTTTCATATTTTTTCCACTTTTTCATGAAGGACTGCACCGAGCTCTGCGGTGTGTTCAGTGCTTTTGAGATGGTCTTGTACTCTTCCCCAAATCTTTGCTTCTCTATAATCATCTCCCAGACTTGAATGTTCTTTTGTCTTCATTTTAATTTTGTCTGTTGAAAATCTACCATACTGTTGGACGTTTCCAGCCTCACAATTTTGGTTTCTCATTTTTAGTAAATTGTTTTACAGGGTTTGGAGTTTTTATTTTCATTTAACATGATGTACACAGTTTTGTAGATTAGCTCAAAAAATCCTCCTTCAATATATTTTAAATTTAAAAAGAGACAATAAAATGTGTAAATAGTTGTGGGGAGCTGAATACTTTAAGTCTGTTTATATGTTTATGTGAAGACTATCCTAGAGGCTTCATATGTCAAATACCTCTTAAACATATTCTTCTTTTGCCTGTATTCTACTCTTCTCTGCAGGGAAAAAGCATGGTTGTATTTTATGGCTCTCAAACAGGAACAGCAGAAGAGTTTGCCAACCGACTTGCTAAAGATGCTCAACGTTATGGAATGCGGGGGATGGCCACTGATCCAGAGGAGTACGATATGGTTAGTACAAAGTTTTCTGGCCAACGATGGGAAACCCTAACTCTAAACTGAGGAAACCAAAGTATATTTGCCAACTAGTCAACCTTTTGGAAAGGGAGGGACTTCCATATTTGCAATATTGGACCCCCTTGCAAAGAGGCAGGCAGAAAGGAACAAAGTAGCGGCAAAAAAAAAGGATAGAAAACATTGCAAGATTTGCCCTGACAAAATCTTCATCAATATCCAAAGTAAAAATCATCAATGTTGAGCAGTTTTAAATTGAACAAATGCAAATACAGTGGATTCTGGTTAATTGGGAGACATTGGGACCAGTACATTTTTGTCCCAGTGTACCAAACTCATATAGTAAACTTAGAGTAAATGATGTTGAAATTGATAAGGTCATAACCATCAGACAAAAGAGCAGAAGTTGGCCATTCGGCCCATCGAGTCTGCTCCGCCATTTTATCATGAGCTGATCCATTCTCCCATTTAGTCCCACTCCCCCGCCTTCTCACCATAACCTTTGATGCCCTGGCTACTCAGATACCTATCAATCTTGCCTTAAATACACCCAATGACTTGGCCTCCACTGCCACCCATGGCAACAAATTCCATAGATTCACCACCCTCTGGCTAAAAAAATTTCTTAGCATCTCTGTTCTGAATGGGCACCCTTCAATCCTCAAGTCATGCCCTCTCGTACTAGACTCCCTCATCATGGGAAACAACTTTGCCACATCCACTCTTTCCATCCCTTTCAACATTCGAAATGTTTCTATGAGGTCCCCCCTCATTCTTCTAAACTCCAAGGAATACAGTCCAAGAGTGGACAAACGTTCCTCATATGTTAACCCTCTCATTCCCGGAATCATTCTAGTGAATCTTCTCTGTACCCTCTCCAATGTCAGCACATCCTTTCTTAAATAAGGAGACCAAAACGGCCCACAGTACTCCAAGTGAGGTCTCACCAGCGCCTTATAGAGCCTCAATATCACATCCCTGCTCCTATACTCTATTCCTCTGGAAATGAATGCCAACATTGAATTCGCCTTCTTTACCACCGACTCAACCTGGAGGTTAACTTTAAGGGAATCCTGTACGAGGACTCCCAAGTCCCGTTGCATCTCAGAACTTTGAATTCTCTCCCCATTTAAATAATAGTCTGCCCATTTATTTCTTCTGGCAAAGTGCATAACCATACACTTTCCAACATTGTATTTCATTTGCCACTTCTTTGCCCATTCTTCCAATCTATCCAAGTCTCTCTGCAGACTCTCTGTTTCCTCAGCACTACCGGCCCCTCCACCTATCTTCGTATCGTCAGCAAACTTAGCCACAAAGCCATCTATTCCATAATCCAAATCGTTGATGTACAACGTAAAAAGAAGCGGCCCCAACACAGACCCCTGTGGAACACCACTGGTAACTGGCAGCCAACCAGAATAGGATCCCTTTATTCCCACTCTCTGTTTCCTGCCAATCAGCCAACACCCTATCCACGTATGTAACTTCCCCATAATTCCATGAGCTCTTATCTTGTTAGGTAGCCTCATGTGTGGCACCTTGTCAAAGGCCTTCTGAAAATCCAAATATACAACATCCACTGCATCTCCCTTGTCTAGCCTACTTGTAATTTCCTCAAAAAATTGTAATAAGTTTGTCAGGCAGGATTTTCCTTTAAGAAAACCATGCTGAGTTCTGCCTATCTAGTCATATGCCTCCAGGTACTCCGTAACCTCATCTTTGACAATCGACTCCAACAATTTCCCAACCACCGATGTCAAGCTAACAGGTCTATAATTTCCTTTTTGCTTCCTTGCCCCCTTCTTAAATAGCAGAGTGACATTTGCAATCTTCCAGTCGTCCGCAACCATTCCAGAATCTATCAACTTTTGAAAGATCATCGCTAATGCCTCCGCAATCTCCATGGCTACTTCCTGCAGAACACGAAGGTGCATTCCATCTGGTCCGGGAGATTTATCGACCTTTAGACTATTCAGCTTCCTGAGTACTTTCTCTGTCATAATTGTGACTGTGCACACTTCTCTTCCCTGCCACCCTTGAGTGTCCGGTATACTGCTGATGTCTTCCTCAATGAAGACTGATGCAAAATACTCGTTCAGTTCCTCCGCCATCTCCTTCTCTCCCATTTACAATTTCTCAAGCATCATTTTCTATCAGTCCTATATCTACTCTCACCTGTCTTTTACTCTTTATATACTTGAAAAAGCTTTTAGTATCCTCTTTGAAATTATTTGCTAGCTTCCTTTCATAGTTCATCTTTTCCCTCTTAATGACCTTCTTAGTTTCCTTTTGTAAGCTTTTAAAAACTTCCCAATCCTCTGTCTTCCCACTAATTTTTGCTTCCTTGTATGCCCTCTCCTTTGCTTTAACTTTGGCTTTGACTTCTCTTGTCAGCCATGGTCGCATCCTTTTTCCATTCGAAAATTTCTTCTTTTTTGGAATATACCTGTCTTGCACCTTCCTCACTTCTCGCATAAACTCCAGCCACTGCTGCTCTGTGTCCTTCCCACCAGTGTCCCTTTCCAGTCAACTTTGGCCAGTTCCCCTCTCATGCCACTATAATTTCCTTTACTCCACTGAAATACCGACACATCAGGTTTCAGCTTCTCTTTTTCAAATTTCACAGTGAACTCAATCATGTTATGATGATTGTCTCCTAAGAGTTCCTTCACCTCAATCTCTCTAATCACCTCTGGTTCATTACACAATACCCAATCCAGTACAGCCGATCCCCTGGTGGGCTCAACAACAAGCTGTTCTAAAAAGCCATCTCGCAGACATTCTACAAATTCTCTCTCTTGAGATCCAGTGCCGACCTTATTTTCCCAATCCACTTGCATGTTAAAATCCCTCATAATTATCATAATACTGCCCTTCTGACAAGACTTTTCTATTTCCTATTGTAATTTGTAGTCCACATCACTGCAGCTGTTTGGAGGCCTGTATATAACTGCCATCAGGGTCCTTTTACCCCTGTGATTTCTTAGCTCAACCCGTAAAGATTCTGCACCTTCTGATCCTATGTCACCTCTTTCTAATGATTTGATATCATTTACCAATAAAGCCACGCCTCCCCCTCTTCCTACCTTCCTATCCTTCCGATGCACCGTGTATCCTTGGACGTTCAGCTCTCAGAGACATGCATCCTTTAGCCACGTCTCAGTGATGGCCACAATATCATACCTGCCAATCTGTAGCTGTACGACAAGATCATCACCTTATTCCTTATGCTGCGTGCATTTAAGTATAACACCTTAAGACCAGTATTTGGTACTGTTCGCTTTGATTGCACTGCAACTCATCCCAATGGCTACAAATTTACCCCATCATCTGCCTGTCTTTCCTGACATCTTTACTGCTCACCATCTTAGATTTATTTCTGTTTTCCCCTTCCTCTGCTCTATCATTCCAGTTCTCATCCCCCTGCCAAATTAGTTTAAACCCTCCCTAACAGCTCTGTTAAACCTTCCCGCCTCGATATTGGTCCCCTTCAGGTTCAGGTGTAACCTGTCCATTTTGAACAGGTCATAATTCCCCCAGAAGAGATCCCAATGATCCAAGAATCCGAAGCCCTGCCCCCTGCACCAGTCTCTCAGCCACGCATTCATCTGCCTGATCCTACTCTTCTTGCCCTCACTAGCACATAGCACAGGTAGCATTCGCGAGATTGCTACCCTGGAGGTCCTGCTTCTCAGCTTCCTTCCTAACTCCTGGAAATCTCTCTTCAGGACTTCCTCCCTTCTCCTATCTATGTCATTGGTACCAACATGTACCAAGACAACTGGCTGCTCGCCCTCTCCCTTCAGAATATTCTGGACCTGATCCGAGACATCCCGTACCCTGGCACCTGGGAGGCAACACACCATGCGGGTATCTCTCTCAGGCTCACAGAATCGCTGTCTGTTCCCCTGAATATGGAATCCCCTATGACTACCGCATTCCTCTTCTCCCTCCTTCCCTCCTGCACAACAGCGCCAGGCTCAGTGCCAGAGATCCGGTCACCGTGGGCGTCCCCTGTCAGGTCATCCCCCTCAACAGCATCCAGGACAAGATATTTATTGCTGAGGGGGACAGCCACAGGGGTGCTCTCCACTATCGGGGCATTTTCCTTCCCTCTCCTGACAGTCACCCAAGTATCTGAAACAAAATTTTTAGGAGTGGTAATAGATAATAAATTAAGCTGGAAATCACATATAAATTATGTCAAAGCAAAAATGTCAAAACCTATTGCAATGCTGTACAAAGCGCAAGATTTTTAAAATCAGGAATCTTTGTATACATTATACTGTTCACTTATAGTCCCATACATGACTTACTGTGTAGAGTTATGGGGAAATAAATACAAACTTAATCTTTCTACTCCAAAAGAAAGTCATACGAATTGTAAATAAGACAAGTTATTATGAGCCAACCAATCCACTATTTATTCAACTAAACACTTTTAAAATTCAGAGATTTCATAGATTTTAAAATAATACAAATTATGTATAAAGTAAAAAATTGACAGCTACCATAAAGTATCCAAAGGTTGTTTAAAATGAGAGAAAGTTGGCCTGATTTGAGAGGAACATGTATTCAAAAACAAAGGATAAGAACAAATGCATAAAATCATTGTATTTCAGTCAGAGGGGTGAATCTATGGAATAGTTGTGAGAATTTAAAAAGATGTACCACACTTAACGAGTTTAAAAAATTATTTAAAAATTTAATGAACAAATATAAAATACGTGATTTAAAATGAATGGGAGTAATGTAAATTTGGAATTGGAATTGGGTTTTGTGTTAAAAGATTATGAAATTTTTTGTTTTGGTGTGATGATGCCAAATATGTTGTTGTATAAGTAAGAAGAGTAGGCGTAATAAGCTGTAGCTTCAGCCTACACCCTTTCGGTCTGTTTTAAAGAATATCTACCTTTTTTGTTTTAATTTTGTCCTACGAAATCATCGTTGAAAATGATGCTTTTTGTTCTGTTTGTACTGACCGAAATAAATTTCATTCATTCATTCATTTATTCATTCCCAATTAAGCAGCTACCCAATTAGTTGAATATATTGAAATAGTTTAACAATGCATTAAAAAAGAGACAAACCACTATTTAACTGAGTAACAAATTATATATTTGATGAAATACAGAACAAATTAGAATACTGTCAATACTACTGCAGTACTATAAAACTATTAGTTCCTAATAGTTATCAATGCTGCTGCGTTCTTTTAATTGACTGTAAATTAACACGATCAGCTCGGACACCTAGTGTAGAAAATAGACTGCCTTTGTACAATGTTATCAAAGATTGTTCTCCAAGTCTTCATTTGCACTGTAACATTCAAGATGATTGTCGATATCTTCAAATTCTTTGAATTCCTAACTTGGAGCAATTAGGTTGTTTCATTTTCACTGCCAGCCATTTCTGGCATCTCCAAGTGTGAATGTTTCTCCACAGTGAGTATAACAGTTCTGAATTGTCTTGCGACATATTAGTGGCAAAAAACACTGCTTTTTGAACACAAGCACACACAACTACACTATTTTAAAAACTGTTTGCTTTAAGCACAGTGTAGTGTCTAATGGCCACACAAGTGTATGAGTCTGACACTAGTTGGATACTGTTCAACAACAGTCTCCTGCCCCAATTAAGCAGCATAGTGTCTTAAATAAATGAAGTTAATTCGGGCTATTTTCTCAATTAGTTTTTGTTCTTTAGTAGTTGTCCCAAATAAGCAGCTGCCCCAATTAACTGGAATCCACTGTAATTAGAAATAGTTTACTGTGATTGCTATCAAAGAAAAAAACAATCAGGACTGCAATTATTTGAGATTTTTAACATTTAAACATTATTCCACCTGAAACATTACCCAAGTTTCATTAGCTAGCAATTTAAAACATAACCTGACAAGCTTTGAATCTGTCATCAGGCTCTTAGGGATTGGATCCTCCTATAGCAGCGTGAATATCTGTAATTTTAAAAATAAATTCATTGTCTACATTCTTCATTTAGTTTAATTACTTTGAGTAGTTTTGCATTTGGCTGTGTTATTGAGGATGGAACTTGACATTTCCCTGTAGAGCATGTGACTGGGAAAATAATTACAACCATTTGTCCTTGTGCTCAGTGCCAGGTTCAGTTTTTCATGTATTACACAATTGTAGGGGTCATGGCTTAAAAAATCTTCTTGAAGCTGCTGCAAAAGATGTGTGGGAGAAAGTGATAGACTGCGGGAGGATATTGATAAACTGATGAGGTAGGCTGAAAACTGCCAAATGCAATTCAGTCTGGAGAAGTACGATATTGTGTTTGTAGACATCAAACAATACAGAGGAATGTACATCCAGTTGAAGGATTCTGAAAAATGTAGAGAAAATAATCGGATGCTAAAGATAGCAGGCCATGGCAAAGAGGTAGTTACCAAAGATTGTTGCATGTTTCCTTTTTTAGCCAAGATGTTGAATAGGAAGATCATACCTGAACTGTGTAACAGGTGTAATGGTACAACAGGAAAGATGTGGTCAATGAGGTATAGAGAAAATTTCAAAGAATATTGCCAACTTGGAAAAGGTAACTTTTTTAAGAGAACTTTGAAAATAACTCTTGAAAAAGGCTGAGGAAGTTTGATAGAAAGTATTAAAAAAATCAAATCAATCAAAACAGAGTACATGGTAACAGGCTGCTCCTTAGTAGAACAGCTGAGGACCAGAGGTCGTAGGTATAACACAAAATTGAAGAGGATTGAATGGTGGACAAAACTTCTGGGGGTGGGATAGAAAGATGGGTTGGAATGTGCTGACTGCAAATGTGGTGGAGGCAGACATAAAGCAATTTCTGTGTGTGACCAAATACAAGGAACAGGAATGGAAAGCCATAGCAGTGATTGTTGCATGTAGTCCTTATTCTGAATTTGCTTTTGAAACGAGTGAGCTTGGGTTGATCTCCCCCATTGACACTACCAGCATACCCTAGAGAAAACAGTAGTTTACCAGGGCACAGGCTGATTGAGAATGGGCTATAGTTACGAACCCTGAACTCCAATAACGATAGGGAGAAAACTGGCATCTCTAAACATGAGCAGTGTGAAGAGTATTGTGTGTTGTGTTAACGCCTTGCAATACCTTGTCACGATCAAGGGTAGATGTGGCTTTTCTACAGGAGTATGAGTTGCCACACCTGCCTTTAGAGGTGGTCACAGTGCAACCTTGCACTCATTGTCAGGAAGATCAAGGAATTGATTGTGGATTTAAGGAAGGGGAAGTTAAGGGAACACACACTCGTCCTCATCATAGGATCAGAAGTGGAAAGGGTGAGTAGTTTCAAGTTCCCGGGTGTCAACATCTCTGAAAATCTATCCTGAGCCCAACATATTGATGTAGTTACATGACAATGGCTATATTTCATTAGAAGTCTGAGAAAACAGCTGACCTATCTCACTCTTGTACGTCTTCTCGTCACCATTTGAAATTCTACCAACAATGGTTGTGTCATCAGCAAATTTATTGATGGCATTTGAGCTGTGCCTAGCAACATAGTTGTGGGTGTAGAGTAGAGCAGCTGGCTAAGTATGTATCCTTGAAGTATGCCAGTGTTCATTGTCAGCACGGAGGAGATGTCATGGGGGGGATGGGAGGGGGGACACGTGGAATTAACAATCAACACTGGCACTCCTCAGGGATGTGTGCTTAGCCCATTGCTCTACCCTCTCTATACCCATGACTGTGTGGCTAGGCATAGCTCAAATGCTATCTATAAAGTTGTTGGGTGTGGAAGTGAGAGGAACCCTAAGAGGTGAGGAAGTGAGAAGCAGCGCTCTCTGCCTCTGAATCCTCCAAGGGCAGCTTCCAGCCCAGGGTCCACACCGTGGAGTGGATTGAAATGTGCTCCGTCTTCTTCCAAAAGGTTCATGGGGGAGCTCTATGATCCACAACCTTAAGAAAGAGGGTGGCTTGGTAATATGCTCACAGACAGACACACTTCAGTTTGATTGGGATCCCTCAACTTACCTATGAGTCGTAGGGACGCTTTAGCATGTCTTGAACTAGTGAGGCCTGGCCGTGCCCATCCCTCTCGAGGGCAGACCACAGCAGATGTCCTCCAACTCGGTGGCTTACCCTGGTCTTAAACACGTGGTCATTGTGGTCCTTCGGGGGGCTCATTCGTCCTGGCTGGTGACTTCGTCGACGAGATCCTTTGCCAATTGGTGCCTTGTTACCACCACCCCCACACATCATTTAGCCTGCCGGCTGAAGTGCTGTACTGGGGTGTGCCACTTGGAGGCAGACGTGAGAGATTTAGGAGATGGATGAGGACCAGTGATGCCTGTCCACCATACAAGGTAGAGTGCAGCTGCCAGACATCAAAGGTACATTACTACCTCTATCCAGAGCTGCCTCCACCCCAGAGATATACTAACATCCTGCAGATCCATGTATGCTGGTCTGTACGACAGAAAGTTTACAGAAAACACAGCTTCCCAGACTTTTCCTGTCCTGGATGATAACGTGGGCCAGCCTGATTACGGAGGAACAGTTTATTCTTGTTCTAACTTGTCTCAATAGGCCAGAGGAACATTTCAGAGGTTTAGGTACATGGTTTAGATATAGAGGGATGGTGGTAAATAAACAAGCTAAGATGGACATCTTGGTTGGTATGGATAAGTTGGGCCAAAGAGCATTCCATCCTCTAATTGAATAAAGAGTTCCAGGGAAGCAGAAGAGGCAACCTCATTAAGTATATTTAAGACATGGTTAGATACCTTTTTGCATAGAAGAGGAATTAAAGGTTCTGGCAGGTAGGTGGAGTTGAGTCCACGGCCAGATCAGCTACGAACAGCGGAGCAGGCCTATTCTTCCTATTTCTTACGTTATAGTTCATAGTCATACTTTATTGATCCCGGGAGAAATTGGTTTTTGTTACAGTTGCACTATAAATAATAAACAGTAATAGAACCATAAATAGTTAAATAGTAATATGTAAATTATGCCAGTAAATTATGAAATAAGTCCAGGACCAGCCTATTGGCTCAGGGTGTCTGACCCTCCAAGGGAGGAGTTGTAAAGTTTGATGGCCACAGGCAGGAATGACTTCCTATGATGCTCTGTGTTGCATCTCGGTGGAATGAGTCTCTGGCTGAATGTACTCCTGTGCCCACCCAGTACATTATGTAGTGGATGGGAGACATTGACCAAGATGGCATGCAAATTAGACAGCATCCTCTTTTCAGACACCACCGTGAGAGAGTCCAGTTCCATCCCCACAACATCACTGGCCTTACGAATTACGAATTATATACTGTATGTTCATGCTTGTATTATTTAACTGGTTATCTGCACTGAAAACAGTGAAGTATTCTTTAGGTTCAGGGCTATGGAAAGAGCTCGTGGTGACCTTTTATCTGCAAGATGTACGCAGTACTCTGCTGCTGGGAATGATTGCAAGGGCTAAGGCTCGGGCTATAGAAATTGAGATTGTCTGGATTTTCTTTGCCCTATTTCTATTGCCATGGCACTCTCTAACTTGGAAGTTAATATTTACAGACAGGATTAAGGAAGTGTGGAGGGAAGGTTTTTTAAGCCTGGAGATTGAGGATGCCTATGTTTTCTGTAAATTACAAGATTTTCTTTGTTCAGGGAGACAACAGTAATAGGATATTTGAATGTGACTTATGTAGGATTGCGGAATTTGGCAGCTAAGTGGAACCGTTATAAGGGGTAAGAATATGGCAGCTAAATAAGAGGTGGGAGTCAATAATCAAGTTCTGCTTGAGGTTAAATAAATTTAAGATTGTGAACAGATGAGTTTGCCTTTGTTCAATTGAATTTGAAATGTGTATGGAAAATAGTGTAAGTGAAATTCGAAGGTATTGGCTGTATTGTCATTGGCACCATTCTTACATTTGACGGAAAGAAGCTGCAGAGGGTTGTAAATTTAGTTGGCTCCATCTTGGATACTTGCCTACAAAGTACCCAGGACATCTTCAAGGAGCAGTGTCTTAGAAAGGCAGCGTCCATTATTAATGACCTCCACCACCCAGGGCGTGCCCTTTGCTCACTGTTACCATCGGGTTGGATGTACAGAAGCCTGAAGGCACACACTCAGCGATTCAGGAACAGCTTCTTCCCCTCTGCCATCCGATTTCTAAATGGACATTAAACCCTTAGACACTACCTCACTTTTTAAAAATATATCTGCTTTTGCATGATTTTTAATCAACTCAATATATGTATACAGTAATTGATTTACTTATTATTTTTTTCTTTTATATTATTGCATTGAACTGCTGCTGCTAAGTTAACAAATTACATGACAAATGCTGGTGATAATAAATCTGATTCTGATTTAAAAGGCTACTAAATTCTACCACTCTGGGTTTAAAAAAAAAACTTGCCTCAACTTCAGAGTCTTCAGCAATAGTTTCGTTTCTTTGTAGAAAGAAATCAGAATGGCAAGTTCTGGGTACAAGTCCACCCATTATGTGGACAAGGGAGAGAAGAATAACTTGGGTGGAGCCTAGTTCTTATAGCAGGCTTTTTTGTATTAGCATGGCAACTGGTGGAACCCTAGTTCATTATACAAACTTGATTAGTGCGTTGTGTTGGAGAACAACAGGAAAACATAGCAACAGGAGTATAGACCATTCATCCTTTTCTGTTGGCTTCACAGTTCATAATAGTAGAGTTTGATTACAAGTCAATCAACCTTTTACCTTGATGTCATTACCATTGACATAACAAAAATAGTCATTGATTGATTCTTTTTAATGATTTCAGAGACTTTTTCCAGAATACTTGAATTTCCAACTACCTTTTTGTCTGCTGAAATACCCTAGTTGTCCTGTTTATCTGTCCCAGTGGAAATAATTTCCTGTTTTTAACCTTGCATTATTTATTTATAAGAATATCACTCTTTGAGAACCAAGAATTGCTAGAATAGAGCACTCAATACAAAAAAAACTTGGTGGTTAGCTGAATGAGGGTCCCCGACACAAAACATTGATTGTCCATTTCCCTCCATAGACTGCCTGACGCACCCCCCCCCCCGAGTTCCTCCAACACTTGGTGTGTTGCTGGTGGTTAGAGGAGATGACTCAAGAGTAAAATGGATGAAGATATGAACAGACAGGAGTGTAAAGATGATGGAACACTTTCGTGTAACATTAACACCACAGGCTGATTGGGTTGAACGGCCTGTTTCTATAACATTCTGCAAAGGGAACTGTATGGTTGGAGGTGCCATCTATAGAATGGAGCAATAGATTAAGCCCTACCTGCACTATGCTGTTTGATTATAACCAGGGTCGAGAATTCCCCTTGCATCTTGATTAATATTTATTTCCTGAGCTATCATTTCTTAAGTTTGATCATTGTCTCATGATAATTTACAGGGTCACAATGAGCACAGATTGCCAGCTGCATTTCTTGCATTGCAGTGGTGCTGGTATTTCAGAAATATTTGGCTGCAAACCTCCATTTTGAAAGTGGCGTAAATAGAACACAGGTCTATTTCTTTTCTCCTACAAACGTTTAGAGAGAACAAATTGCATCATAGAGTTTAGGAAAATATTTAGATAAGCAACTATGTGCAATATTAGCCAGCATGGCACAAAAGGAGAGCTGAAATTTTAGGATTGTACTGAAATCAGGATTGTGGCAAGGAGATGGATTTGAGTTGGGGAATAGTAGTAAGAAGTTGACCATCCTGGGAGTGCTGTGCAAAAAATAATCCATTCCCAATGCACACATTCTGATTACGAATGTAGAATCAGAGATTCAAGTTGTCTCCTCAATCTGCTTATCTTCCACTGGTTTGCCTCTTGTTTCCACCCACAATGAAATGTGCTTATAACCCTGATGCAAAGAGTAATGGGGCTAGATCTACAGTGCACCAGCTACAACATAGAGCAGGTGTGTGGGAGAGCAGACTGAATAGATAAAGAAGATCTGCTGTGATTGCCTGATAACTTAAATAATGTGGGTTCCTGGACAATTATGGCTGCATTATTGCTATGTGACTCTACTGAAATAAACAGGAATTCGTAAGCAAACTGGCAACATAACAATAATTATCAACAGATAGAATGTTCAATAATAATTTTGAGCCCTGAGAAGTCAGATTTACCAGGGTAGATAGGAAATTTTAAATAATTGGATAAATCGGGAATAAAAAGCTAGCATTGGCAGTAGTGACTAATCCATCTAGTATACTGACTTTCAGAGAAAAGGATTGTCTGGCCTATTTGTGATCCAAAACAATCAGCAGTATGGTTTTTAACAGTCACCTGAAATGGCTAAGTTAGCCAGTAAAAGGGCAACCAGTAACAGGCCAGCCATACTACGAATGATTTCTTTAAGAGATTGGGATTTGCTCATCCCAGACTCTGTCTCTATAATTTTGTAGGTACACTGACTAATTGGTGCACCATAGTGAAATGTAGAAATTAAAATATTTAGTGTTTTGAACTGGCATACATGTTGCATTTTCACACAAAAAATGCTGGTGAACGCAGCAGGCCAGGCAGCATCTATAGGAAGAGGTACAGTCGACATTTCGGGCCGAGACCCTTCATCAGGGCTAACTGAAAGAAGAGACAGTAAGAGATTTGAAAGTGGGAGGGGGAGGGAGAGATCCGAAATGATAGGAGAAGACAGGAGGGGGAGGGATGGAGCTAAGAGCTGGAATGTTGATTGGCAAAAGGGATACGAGGCTGGAGAAGGGAGAGGATCATGGGACGGGAGGCCTAGGGAGAAAGAAAGGGGGAGGAGGGAAAAACCCAGAGGATGGGCAAGGAGTTATAGTGAGAGGGACGGGGAGAAAAGAAGAGAGGAAAAAAAAGGGGAAAGAAATAATGAAGCAATAAAATAAGGGATGGGGTACAAAGGGGAGCTGGGGCATTAATGGAAGTTAGAGAAGTCAATGTTCATGCCATCAGGTTGGAAGCTACCCAGACGGAATATAAGGTGTTGTTCCTCCAACCTGAGTGTGGCTTTATCTAGACACAGCCCTTCCAGGTGAGGCGACACTTTACCTGTAAGTTGGCTGGGGTGATATACTGCGTCCGGTGCTCCCCATGCGGCCTTCTATATATTGGCGACGCAGGCTGGGAGACCATTTCGCTGAACACCTACGCTTTTCTTTCCCCTTTTTTTTTTCTTTTTTTTTTCTTCCTCTGTTCCTCTCACTATAACTCCTTGCCCATCCTCTGGGTTTCCCCCTTTCTTTCTCCCTAGGCCTCCCGTCCCATGATCCTCTCCCTTCTCCAGCCTCGTATCCCTTTTGCCAATCAACATCCCAGCTCTTAGATGCATCCCTCCCCCTCCTGTCTTCTCCTATCATTTTGGATCTCCCCCTCCCCCTCCCACTTTCAAATCTCTTACTAGCTCTTCCTTCAGTTAGTCCTGATGAAGGGTCTTGGCCCGAAATGTCGACTGTACCTCTTCCTATAGATGCTGCCTGGCCTGCTGCGTTCACCAGCATTTTTTGTGTGTGTTGCTTGAATTTCCAGAATCTGCAGATTTCTTCGTGTTTGCATGGTGCATTTTGTTATTTTTGTTCTTTTCAGTTTGTTTAACCACTAAATGTCACACTGATTTCAGCCTAACTTCCACAGTCTGATTTAAGAAGCTGTCACAGAGCCGTGCAGTGCAGTGACATGCCCTTTAGACTACCATATCCATGATGACCTTCATGCCCATCTACACTAATCCCATCAGTCTGCATTAGGACTGTATACTGTATGCCTTGCTTACTTGAATGCCTTTCTAAATGGCTCTTAAACATAGTGGTTACTTCTCGTTACAGATATCACCCACTCTCAAGAAAATCTTTCCCCTCAAATCCTCACTCTCTTCTTAAGTGAACTCATTATTTAAACAAAGCCCCTCTTCAAACTATTCAATACGTAAAAGCTAAAGAGGGCAAACTAGTATGCAGCAAGATTGGGCTTTATTCAGATTGTGAAAACTTGAACTTACTCAAGAGGGATAAGCCATGTTAACAGCTTTTTAAGTGTGGGTCCAAGTCCCTTTCCAGGACACTTGACTAATGCTTCACAGTCTAGTACATTAGGCATATTGTGTGTAGAGGTGCAATCACATCAGGATAAAAAGAAATTCATTGCGGTTCAAAGATGTTTTCAAAGCTGGAATTCAAAAAGAAATAGCGGCCAATAACAAATGAATATTTCTGAAGTTATGTCATTGTAAGAAATATGATAGGCAATTTCTAAGTAGCAAAATCCACAAACTATGTCTTTTAGATTGTGATTTAATGAATAATTATTTTCCTTTGTTATGATGTATTCAGGTAATGGGGAAAATTCACAATATATTATGGAAGGAAAGTTAACTGCATTTTGAGCTCATTTAGTCCATTCAAAGATAGTGTGGTTATTTGGTGCTTGTGAGACCTTGCCTCTTATCAATTATAGCAGGAGTAGTTCTTCAGTTGTAATCTAGTGGTTATAAAATAGTGTTATATAGTCCTGAATTTATTAAGGATGCACTTGCAATTGTTTGTATTCTACAATTGATGTTGGGATTAAATTTTCTGTTCCTTTCAGTCTGAATTAAGTCGACTTACTGAACTAGAAAACTCCTTGGCAATCTTCTGTTTGGCTACGTATGGAGAAGGAGATCCCACTGACAATGCACAAGACTTCTATGACTGGTTGCAGGAAACTGACACAGATCTCTCTGGTGTAAAATATGCAGTACGTATCATGGGGTAGGAAGTTATTTGGGATTTTATAAAGGTTTCTATCATGCCCTAATCGGATGATTTTAGTGTATTGTCTATGTGTTTAAACAATATTGAATAAAAAGGCATGAAATCTTAAGGCTATTTAATGGATAAATTAATTGGTTCAATTAAATAACTTTGCCTGTGGGGGAGAAAAAGGAACATAGAAAGGTGGTGTGAGGCTCTGAAACTAGGTGCTGGGAGATTAGAAGACTACTAATGTTTCACTACTGTTTATAAAAAAAAAAGAGGAAAAAATAAATTTAATTTGTGGCCAGATTGTTCAATTGTAGTACTGGGCAAAGTATTGATAGTAATTATGTGGTATGGATTAAGCCATCATTTAAAATAATTTATTAAGGAGAGTTGTCTTTTATGAGAAAGTTGTGTCTTACAATTAAACTTTTGAGTCAGTAACAATGATGGTTAAAGAATATTTGATTTAGATTAAATTCAAATATTGAATTGAGGTTAATTGCCTTCTTAGTCATAGTGATTAGTGGTTAAAGTTACTTTTATCTTCATAATTTATACGTATCTGTTGCTCCAGAAGCAGACAGATTCATAAGTAAATTGATAATGTGCTCTTTAAAACGTATTTTTTCAATGATCTGTTGTCAATGTATATTATTGAATTGGATATTCAGAGTTATCTGGATGGAAAAAAAATTAAATTTGTTTTTCTCAAAGGTCTTTGGGCTTGGAAATAAAACTTATGAACACTTTAATGCAATGGGACAGTATGTAAACAAAAGAATGGAGCAGTTGGGAGCAGAAAGGATCTTCGAGCTCGGTCTGGGAGATGATGATGGCAAGTGAGTGTAATTGCACAAGAAGCTTTTTATGACTTGACGTTCACAGACGATGCTCTTCTTTAAGAGTAGCACATTTGATTGGCTCAGTTGAACATACGGTCACTTGTTTATGGTATTGCTCCATAATTCAAGATTTTAATCATTGAATGCTACTGTATACGTTTGGAGACAGGAACTCTTAACATTTTAGGTGTTGTTATTTTTAAAAAGCTCGCAGCATGGAAAAACTCTTACAAGGCCAAATCCAATGTTTTGAACTTGTAAGGCTTATGCAATTGTGTTAATTTGTTCCTTTTGGTAAGGCAGTGATAAGTCCTTGAGCAGAGACTAAGCAATGAAGTCTAAGTAGCTGAGCGGTTGATTCTTTTGAGCAAACAGACCTTTAATGTTGATACAGAAGTTACTTCAAATGACTTCCTTCTGCTATGATCTTTTGTGGCTTGTTGAATCGTGAGCAAAAACGAGGTCCAGCTAGCACAGTTTCTTCCTCCCTATTGTGTAGTATTTTCATTCTTACTATTTCACACTTGGCTTGATTCCATTTCTATTCAAAAACAGTGAATGAAGCTGACTTCTCAGATGCAAACATTGACTTATCAAATTTGGCTGAAAAACTTGATTAGAATGCAAATAAAGGTACAGGGATTTAATACTTCATTCTTGAATACCAAAGAGAGGATAGTAAGGTTCGTGCTCTGAAATTCAGGCATCTGCCATTCTTTGCTTTTGTATTCTTCCCACTACTGGATACCTGCAAAACTATAATGTATTATACAGCATGGCATTTATTTGAGACATACGATGTCATCTTGTCTAAATTCTAAAGTTTTAATTGAACTTTGACTTTGATTTGTAATATATCTGGGATTTATTTTGAAATCTCTTAGCCTGGAGGAGGATTTCATCATGTGGCGTGAACAGTTCTGGCCAGCGGTGTGTGAGCACTTTGGAGTGGAAGCCACTGGCGATGATTCCAGGTGAGTCTCCAACTAAGCATTTTATTGGGCCAATTCTTAATGTTACTGATTTTTCTAGAAAGAACTTGGACCATGGAGAACAGAATAAAACTAATCAACAAATTTAAGGGATTTACACCTGTGTCCTGAACAATCTGTGAACCTATGCAGCTCTTTTGCTTCAGGCTATTCATCTTGTCGAACTGTTGTTTATTCTAATGATGGTTCTTGCTGGTGACCATTAATATGATCTACATGAACCTTTGTGGTCACTAAATACTGACATTGGTTTTACAAGATGATAACTTGTGTGCACTCTACCATAATCACTGGTAATAGGTATGAATAATGTGATGTAAAATTATCAGCTGCATTCATGATTGTGTATTGCTGTGTATCAGTCACTCTAAATGCATATGAAGTCTACAGTGTATGAATCACCAAGAGATACAGGGGATAGCATGTAATCTCCATTTGTATGTGCACTTGTGCATATTACAGACATCCCACCTCTCCCGGAAGTTCCTGGAGTCTCCCGCATATGAATAGTGGCTCCCTGATGCCCGCAAATTATATACAATATTACGGAAATCAATTTTTTGAGAGCGAGAGAGCGTGAGAGAGAGAGAGAGCATGAGAGAGCAAGCAAGCGGGAGAGAGAAAGCAAGGGAGAGAGAGAGCGAGAACGCGCCATGGCAGAGTGTTCCAAAAAAAAAGAAAATATAAAATGTACGTCACCCCAGACTACACTAAAGTGTACCCCTGCCTAATAGGAGTCAAAAATAATGACAGTGTTGCTCGCTGCACTGTCTGCAACAATGACTTTTCTATTGCCCATGGTGGGTTAAGACTGTAAAAGGCATGTTGAGGTGAGTTTAACAAGTGTCATTCGTTCATTAACATAGCTAACGTTATTTAAACTAGCTGGCCAGCTGCTAAGGAGCTACTCTATTGCAGACATCCCACCTCTCCCGGAAGTCTCCCGCAAATTGATGGTGCTACCTCCCTGAAATCGGTTTTTGCAGGGCGGGATGTCTGATATTACGTGGCCTTACATTTGAACTATACTGCTTTCTGAAACGTTGATTCACATATTCAGAGCTAACCTCTGCAGATTTGCTGAGTCTGTGGTAAAGGAATTTATCACAAAGTTCAGGATGATGTCACTTGATTCAGTTCAGTGGAATATTTTATCATTTCTGGGATCTGTAAGGGATCAATCTGGTATGCACTCATTAAGTAACATATCTTTCACTGCAGTTGTGATCTATGTGCAAATTACTTTTCTTGTTGGAACTTTGTATGCCACACCTGTTAATTCAATATCCCATTTCTGAATGTAAGACTTTCATTTTTTAAATAATTCTCTGTGGCTTAAAACAGTTTTGTTTCTCTTACACTCTTCCCTCAAGAATTGTCTGAAGTAAGCTCAATTGTGTCTTCTCTTCAGTAGTAACATAGCAGAAATTTAGCCTGTGTGGAATGTAGCATTGTTCCGTAGATGACAAAGGTTTGTTAATCAATATATTGTTGTAAACTTGCACAATTCCAATAATTGTTTCACAGGCCCTATTTTAGCAATTTCATTGCTCTGTGCTGTGCCATCTGATCTAATGCCATATGACCTACAGGGTTGTTGAGGTTTTTATTTGCCTTGCATTTGGTTTTACTTCCTTAATTGGTTTTCATCCATTCACATTTACTCTTAAGCCCAAGATGAAAATAATTTCTGTACAAGTGTATGATTGTTTAGGATGATTTGGAAGATGAATTTGTGGCTAAGGAACTGGTGCAGGGAGCAGGGCATCAGATTGATATCTCTGGGGAAGGCATGACGTGTACAAAAGCAATGGGTTACACCTTAACTCAAGGGGATCAATATCCTTGCAGGCAGGTTTGCTGAAACTGTTGGGAATGGTTTACACTAATTTGGCAGAGGAGTGGGAATCTAGGTGCTAAGGCTGAGGATGGGACAGCTGGTAAACAAGCATAGGCAGTGAAACTGTGAAGAAGGACAGGCAGATGATAGGGCAAAATTGCAGTCAATGTGAAGAGTTGCAGTATAACGGAACAAAATCAAAAAGGGAGACAAATACAGGGACTGAAGGTGTTATATTTGAATGCACACAGTGCAAAATAAGATAGATGATTTTGTATTTCAGTTAGAGATTGGCAGGTAAGACATTGTGGCATCGTTGAGTCATGGCTGAAAGAAGATTATAGCTGGGAGTTTAATGTCCAAGAGTACACCTTGTTTCGAAAGACCAGGCAAGTAGGCCGAGGGGATGAGGTGGCTCTGTTGGTAACAAATGAAATTGGATCCTTAGAACGAGGTGACATAGGATTGGAAGATACAGAATCCTTGAGGGTAGAGTTTTAAAAAAACCTTTATGGGAGTTATATACTGTCCTCTGAACAGTAGCCAGGATGCGGGCAGAAGTGAGTCCAGTTGCTCTTACTAGGGAGATGGTGCTTGAAGAAACTGAAATTTCTGAAGATAGATAAGCCACCTGGACCAGATTGTATAGGCACTAGGGTTGTGAAAAAGGTAGCTGAAGTGATTGTGATCTTTCGAGAATTAATAGATTCTGGCCTGGTTCTGGAGGTCTGGAAAATTCACAAATACCGCTTCACTTTTCATGAAGGGAGGCAGGTAGAAGAAAGGAAATTGTAGGCCAGCTAGTCTGACCTCAGTAGTCGGGAAGATGTTGCAGTCAATTGTTAAGGATGAAGTTCAGATTACTTCATGGCATTTGATAAAATAGGCCAAAGTCAGCATGGTTTCCTTGAGGGAAAATCTTGTCTTACAGATCTGTTGGAATTCTTTGAGGAAATAACAGGCTGGATAGACAAAGGAGAGTCAGTGGATGTTGTGTAATTGGATTTTCAGAAGGCCTATGACAAGGTGCCGCACATGAGGCTGCTAATTTTTGCTATATTATATGCACTTCCTTTGGCTTTTAACCTGTCTTTGACTGATCTTGTCAGCCTCATCATCCCTTTCTCCTTCTCATACTTCAGGGTGAATTATATCATATTATGATCACTGCCTCCTGTGGTTTCCTTTACCTTAAAACCCCCATCACTATCGTAACATTGCTCTTATTACAAATCTTTTCTATTTCCCTTTGGAAATATATGTCCAACATCCTGGCTACGGTTCAGGGGCCTGTAGATAACTCCCATCAGGGTCTTTTTACCCTTGCTGTTTCTTCACCCTACCCACAACAATTCTACATCTTCCAATCCTATGTCATCTTATTCTAAGGATTTGAATTCATCTTTTATTCAACCGATGCACCATCCCTTCTGCCTACCTACCTGGTCCTTTGATACAAGGTGTATCCTTGAAGGTTCTGCTCCCAACTATGATCATCTTTCAGTCATGACTCAGTGATGCCTACAAAGTCATACCTGCTCATTTCTTACTGTGCTATAAGATTATCTACCTTATTCCTTGTATTGCTTGCATTCAAATATAACACCTTCAGTCCTGTATTCATCACCCTTTATGAATTTGCCCCAATATTACACTTCATCTCATCCTATTGACTGAAATTTTGCCCCATCATATCCCTCTCCTTCCTCAGTGTCACTACACACTACATTGACTTGTAAACCAATTCTCAGTTCTATCACTCTAGTTTCCATCCCCACGCAAATTTAGTTTCAACCCTCCCCAATTTCTCAAGCAAATCTGTCTGCAAGGATATTGGTCTTCCTGTTGTTTAGGTGTAACCTATCCTTTTTGTACAGGTCATACCTTCTCCAGAAGAGATTCCAGTGATCCTTCCCCCTGCACCATTTCTGTAGCAACTCATTTTGTAATATCACCCTATTCCTGTCCTAACTAGCATGTGTTATTGGGATTAATCCAGAGATAACTATCTTGTCCTGCTTTTCACCCTCTTCCCTACACTCACTGTGCAGAATCTCTTCTCTCTTTCTGCCTATGTCAATGTGTACCACAGTCTCTGGCTGCTCACCCTCCCTCTTGAAAATCTTCTGCATCTGCTCTGAGACTTCCTGGAACCTGTCACCTGGGAGGCAACACGCCATCCTCTAGCCAGACTCTGCTGTTCATCCTAACTATTGAGTCTCCTATCTCTATTGCTCCGCCTGACTTTTCCCTTCCCTGCTGACTCTCAGAACTGACAAATTTCACATCACATGCCGGTGGTGATAAACCTGATTCTGATTCCGACCACAGTGCCACTGGCCTGGCTGCTGCTGATGTGCCCTGATAGGTCTTCTCCCCAGCAGTATCCATAAGGGTATACTTGTTGCTGAGGGGAATGGCCACAGGGGACCCTGCACTAACTCTTACCACACCCCTATTTACTTCTGCTGGTCGCCCATCTACTGCACTCTGGGCAGTAGCACCTCAGTAAAAGTCTCATCTATCAAGTTTTCAGCATCCAAATGAACTTCAAGTTCACTATACTATTTATTTCTGATTATTTGTTGCCAAGTTCTGTTTCTCAACTTTGTCAGAAGCACCATTGTTCTCACTAGCTTCAGTACAATATAACTTTATTGCAAACACTTATTTTGTGTAGGAAGTGCACCACCATAACTTTGGCAAGGTATTTTTGTTCTAAGCTTGTGCAGAAGTGCCCTCTCTTCTGATAAAGTATTTCACCATTTTGAATTGACAAATGTAGAAAGCTCCTGCTGTAAGTCCACCCCAGGTTACAAATGCCCAACTTGTGTACAGCCCATACATACTGTATAGGCATTTGGGACCAGCAGTTTGGATTTGCGCACCACTGTACTGCCACCTGTGAACGTGGTTCATGGCTGCATTCACACTTTGTAGATAGCATGGGTTGTGAATAGTTCAGGAGCAGATGTCCTTGTCTTAGGATGACCTGTATATCGAACAATCTTGACCAAGGACTTTGTGTTCTGCTTTTAAGCCTGCAGCTTTGTTGTTGTTTTAAGCACTATCATATTTGTGAACTATACTGGACAAAATGTGTTAGGCATGGTCAAATGTGGGACTCTGATTCTATGCATTCAGTAACTATGATCAAATTTGTTTATTGGTTGAACTATTTTAAAGAAGTTTTCCATGCCATGTGTATTCTCATAAAGTGACATATTTGTGTTATTAATACTACCATTAGTATTGCTCAGACAATACACTAGCTGATTGTCTCATCTTTTTGAATTCTTGTTGCAGATCTGTACTCTATAATTTGAGGGCTGTTGATTAAAATAATCTGCAAGTTTTGCATGCCACTAAACAAATCATCTTCCCTGGGAGGATTTGATAATCTGTTTTTTTTTTGAACACTTTTTCCAATTAAATTGCTTTGTCGACGCCTGCATTGCATTTTTGTGAATGTTTTACCATTTCACCATTGCCATCAATTTTCACTGTTCCTATATTATATTTCCATGTCATCTGAAATATTCACACATACAAAATTGTACACCTATGTAGTGAGCTTAAGTCTCAGTAGTCTATTTTGCACAGTATGTGCATAGTCTCATTCTTCGTACAAGAATTGCTGGTTCTTGCCCTAAGTAATTACCCATAAGTCTCTTGCCATCCCTTTCCCTTTCTGCAGAATTGGCTTGGGACTCCTGACTCTGTGTTTTCTGGTGGTTACTTAAAGTCAGCTGCAGTTGTATTAAGCAACACTGCCTCAGTTGCTGCTGTGATCATCAGTGCTGTCAGAGAATATGCCTTGCCTGAGGTGTTCTATTTCCTTCATGCAAGTCCTTATATCCTTGACACCAAGCTGTAATGTACTTACGGATTCTTTTTTTGAACTGAAGTAGTGCCCGGACTATAAAGTATATCTTAAGATATACGGAGAACTGCTAAAGCACAGGTATCTTTACTGTACTCTGTCCACGTATGAGTAGTCCATTTAATTTTGCTGCAATAAGCAATGTTTAATAAAATCACCTCACTTTTTTTTTGCAGTATTCGTCAATACGAGTTGGTGCTGCATAATGACATCAACATGAATGCAGTCTACACTGGAGAAATGGGACGTCTCAAATCTTATAAAATTCAGAACCCGTGAGTGTTCTTGACAATTACCTTCATGATTTCTGCTTTTGCTAAAATCACTGAACAAGCAGTAATCCTATCTTCAGTACAAACAATAGGACTGGTTGATTTAAGAACATAAGACATAGGAGCAGAATTAGGTCATTTAGCCCAACATATCTGCTCCACCTTTTGATCATGGTTGATTTTATTTTCCCTCTCAACCCTTATTTTCCTTCCTTCCCTGTAAACTTTGACACCGTTTCTATGAACGTATGAACTCCACTTTAAATGTACCCAATGAATCCTGCTTATGTCCATCAGTTGTTACCTTACTTAATTTGATACATGTCATGGAAATATTGGATTGTAGCTTGCAACAGAAGTGATTACACAATAATTTTATGGTTATAAAGATCATAAACTGTTTTCATCCCATGAACAGAACTCATGTTTATGTGGCTGGGTTTTGTAAGTATTGAAATCTGGTTGATTCACCCTTCTGCCTTACTATCACTTCCTATTCTTTGTGCACAACTTATGAGGTCAACTTTACTTTTCAGGTGTTGCTTCATGCCCAAAGCTGCCTTTTCTTTGAGAAAAATCTGCTCAATATTTATTTCGTAGAAAAATCTAGACTGCTGAGAACCTGTCAGGAATTTGAGGAGTTCCAGATTTGCTGCTGATTCAAAGCTATGGACTGAGTGTGGTGCATAGTGGCTTCAGGGCAGTGTAGATAGGTGAAGTAAACGGGTTAGGACATGGCAGATGGAATTCAATGTGATTCACTTTGAAAATGTGCGTTTTCCATGTAGGAAGATTGAAAAGTATTGGTGTTCAGAGGAACCATGGTACTGCTTGATTCATTGAAACAATGATAATTATTTTAAGAGAATCTGAGTGTCTTGCTCTATTTAGGTAGGGCCCTGCTGAGACCACATTTGAAGGATTGTACACAGATTTGGTTTCACTTCCTGGCAATTAAGGGAGCCGTGAAGGCTCTCTGGATCGATTCTGAAGATGGTTTATCATATAACAAGAGTTTAAAAGGAGTGGTCCTATACTCCTGCTCAGAAAATAAGAGATGATCTCACTGGAATCTAGAAAATTCTTGGGGTTTGATAGGGTGGGTGTGGGAGTGATAGTTCCGTTGGCTGGGGTACTGAAACCAGGAGTCTTAAAGTTTCAAAGTAAGGAGTTGGGCATCATTATGGAGGCTGCGCTTTCTTGGCCATAGCATCCACCAAGACAGACTACTGGTGACGTTCACTCTTAGGAACCTTCTTGACTTCACATCATTGATGTAAGCGGGAACATGAGCAATGCCCCTCTCTCTGAATTCAATGACCAACTCATTAATTTTGCTGACTGTTTCCCCTTCCTGTACTCATCGTTGTTTGAGATTCTGTCCACCACAGTGATGTCACCTGCAGACTTGTAGATGGAATGTGGAGCAGAATCTGGCCACGCAGTTGTGAATATATAGGGATTGGGGTAGGGGCTCTGAAGATGCAGTCTCTTGAGCATCAGCGTTAAAGGTAATTATGGTGGAAATGTTGCTTCCTATAGTTTCTGAAGGGCAAGTTGATGGCTAGACACATGGTTAGTTATTGAATTGGAAGCATGAAAACTGAGTGAAGCTGTTTGTGGAATGTGGATAGCTGATCACCTTGCTTAACTGAATAAAGTTCATGGAAGGCATGTCTTAGTCATAAAACCAAAACTACTAATCTTGGGCCCATTGACTTGGTTCATTTAGTTCAAGCCTATTTGATGAACACATGAGCTATACTAGTATTTAATGCAATACTGAGTACAGTACACAGTATGATCTTCTAAATTAATTAAACCAAGCCCTTGTTCAAATGAATAGAACATAGAACAGTACAGCACAGTACAGGCCCTTCAGCCCACAATGTTGTGCCGACCCTCAAACCCTGCCTCCCATATAAGCCCCCACCTTAAATTCTTCCATATACCTGTCTAGTAGTCTCTTAAACTTCACTAGTGTATCTGCCTCCACCACTGACTCAGGCAGTGCATTCCATGCACCAACCACTCTCTGGGTAAAAAACCTTCCCCTAGTATCCCCCTTGAAGTTCCCACCCCTTACCTTAAAGCCATGCCCTCTTGTATTGAGCAGTGGTGCCCTGGGGAAGAGGTGCTGGCTATCCACTCTATCTATTCCTCTTATTATCTTACACCTCTATCATGTCTCCTCTCATCCCCCTTCTCTCCAAAGAGTAAAGCCCTAGCTCCCTTAATCTCTGATCATAATGCATACTTTCTAAACCAGGCAGCATCCTGGTAAATCTCCTCTGTACCCTTTCCAATGCTTCCACATCCTTCCTATAGTGAGGTGACCAGAACTGGACACAATACTCCAAGTGTGGCCTAACCAGAGTTTTATAGAGCTGCATCATTACATCGCGACTCTTAAACTCTATCCCTCGACTTATGAAAGCTAACACCCCATAAGCTTTCTTAACTACCCTATCCACCTGTGAGGCAACTTTCAGGGATCTGTGGACATGTACCCCGAGATCCCTCTGCTCCTCCACACTACCAAGTATCCTGCCATTTACTTTGTACTCTGCCTTGGAGTTTGTCCTTCCAAAGTGTACCACCTCACACTTCTCCGGGTTGAACTCCATCTGCCACTTCTCAGCCCACTTCTGCATCCTATCAATGTCTCTCTGCAATCTTTGACAGTCCTCTACACTATCTACAACACCACCAACCTTTGTGTCGTCTGCCAACCCACCCTTCTACCCCTACGTCCAGGTCATTAATAAAAATCACGAAAAGTAGAGGTCCCAGAACAGGTCCTTGTGGGACACCACTAGTCATAATCCTCCAATCTGAATGTACTCCCACCACCACTACCCTCTGCCTTCTGCAGGCAAGCCAATTCTGAATCCACCTGGCCAAACTTCCCTGGATCCCATGCCTTCTAACTCTCTGAATAAGCCTACCGTGTGGAACCTTGTTAAATGCCTTACTAAAATCCATATAGATCACATCCACTGCACTACCCTCATCTATATGCCTGGTCACCTCCTCAAAGAACTCTATCAGGCTTGTTAGACACGATCTGCCCTTCACAAAGCCATGCTGACTGTCCCTGATCAGACCATGATTCTCTAAATGCCTATAGATCCCATCTCTAAGAATCTTTTCCAACAGCTTTCCCACCACAGACGTAAGGCTCACTGGTCTATAATTACCCGGACTATCCCTATTACCTTTTTTGAACAAGGGAACAACATTCGCCTCCCTCCAATCCTCCGGTACCATTCCCGTGGACAACGAGGACATAAAGATCCTAGCCAGAGGTTCAGCAATCTCTTCCTTCGCCTCGTGGAGCAGCCTGGGCAATATTCCGTCAGGCCCCGGGGACTTATCTGTCCTAATGTATTTTAACAACTC
This sequence comes from Mobula hypostoma, assembly GCF_963921235.1. NCBI lineage: Eukaryota > Metazoa > Chordata > Chondrichthyes > Myliobatiformes > Myliobatidae > Mobula > Mobula hypostoma. The sequence goes on along the minus strand of NC_086119.1, from coordinate 46,673,053 downwards.
CAACACCTCCTCTCCCTTAATATCAACATGCTCCAGAACATCAACCTCACTCATATTGTCCTCACCATCATCAAGTTCCCTCTCATTGGTGAATACCGAAGAGAAGTATTCATTTAGGACCTCGCTCACTTCCACAGCCTCCAGGCACATCTTCCCACCTTTATCTCTAATCGGTCCTACCTTCACTCCTGTCATCCTTTTTTTCTTCACATAATTGAAGAATGCCTTGGGGTTTTCCTTTACCCTACTCGCCAAGGCCTTCTCATGCCCCCTTCTTGCTCTTCTCAGCCCCTTCTTAAGCTCCTTTCTTGCTTCCCGATATTCCTCAATAGAGCCATCTGATCCTTGCTTCCTAAACCTCATGTATGCTGCCTTCTTCCACCTGACTAGATTTTCCACCTCACTTGTCACCCATGGTTCCTTCACCCTACCATTCTTTATCTTCCTCACCGGGACAAATTTATCCCATACATCCTGCAAGAGATCTCTAAACATCGACCACATGTCCGTAGTACATTTCCCTGCAAAAACATCATCCCAATTCACACCCGCAAGTTCTAGCCTTATAGCCTCATAATTTGCCTTTCCCCAATTAAAAATTTACCTGTCCTTTTTGATTCTATCCTTTTCTATGATAATTATAAAGGCCAGGGAGCGGTGGTCACTGTCCCCCAGATGCTCACCCACTGAGAGATCTGTGACCTGACCCGGTTCATTACCTAGTAATAGATCTAGTATGGCATTCCCCCTGGTCGGCCTGTCCGCATACTGTGACTGGAATCCATCCTGGACACACTTAACAAATTCTGCCCCATCTAAACCCTTGGAACTAATCAGGTGCCAAACAATATTAGGGAAGTTAAAGTCACCCATGATAACAACCCTGTTATTTTTGCACCTTTCCAAAATCTGCCTCCCAATCTGCTCCTCTGTATCTCTGCTGCTACCAGGGGGCCTATAGAATACCCCCAGCAGAGTAACTGCTCCCTTCCTGTTCCTGACTTCCACCCATATTGACTCAAAAGAGGATCCTACTAGATTACCCACCCTTTCTGTAGCTGTAATAGTATCCCTGACCAGTAATGCCACCCCTCCTCCCCTTTTTCCATCCTCCCTATCCCTTTTAAAGCACTGAAATCCAGGAATATTGAGAATCCATTCCTGCCCTGGTGCCAGCCAAGTCTCTGTAATGGCCACTACATCATAATTCCATGTATGTATGTATCCAAGCTCTCAGTTCATCACCTTTGTTCCTGATGCTTCTTGCATTGAGGTGCACACATTTCAGCCCTTCTACCTTACTGTCTTTACACCGTTTATTCTGCTTCTCTTTCCTCAAAGTCTCTCTGTATGTTAGATCTGGCTTTACTCCATGCACTTCTTTCACTGCTCTATCGCTCTGGGTCCCATCCCCCTCACAAATTAGTTTAAACCCTCCTGAACCATGCTAGCAAACCTACCTGCAAGGATATTGCTCCCCCTCGAGTTCGGGTATGAATGTAGAGGCACCCTAAGCCCTAAAAATCATTGATGTCCTTTTAAGTTAGTGTTTACTTTTCTTGCTTTTAGCATAAAATTATTATGGTTTAGAAAGTTAATATGATGCAGAGGTTGAGACTATTTAAGATTCAAATTGAATTTTGTATTGTGTCAAGAAGCCAAAATGGGAGTAAGAATACATTTTTTGACGATGTGTAAAATAGCAGGAGTAACTGCAGCATGCTTTTGTGGGTGTATTTTGTTCAAACCTTTTGAAGATTCTACAAAAATGCACATTCAGTCTGATTTACCTCAACTTTTGATATTGTGAAGTACGCGGTTTTTGTATCAGGATTTCCAATCTTTTGATCTTAGTCACACTGGAAACACATGTAACTCCATCCACACTTTAGTCACTTTCAGCTTTTCTTATACAAGTTGTCAATTGCTAAACCTCAAGTCTCTGTCAAGTGAACTGTAGATTAAGATCCCTTGCTGGGATATTAGAACATAGAACAGAACAGTACAACATCAGGGAAGGCCCTTTGGCCCGCGATATCTGCTCCAAGCACAATGCCAATTAAATTAATCCTGCACATGATCCATATTCCCCTAATTCATGTGTCTTTCCAGAATGCCTTTATCTTATGTCATTTCACCACCACCCGTGTCAGCATGTTATAGCACTCTGTGTAACAGGAAAAACTTCCCTGCATATCCCCTTGAAACTTTCCCACCCTCACCTTTAAAGCTATGCCCTCTAGTATTTGAAATTTTTACCCTGGGAAGAAGATTCTGATTGTCTACCCTATCTATGCCTCTCATAATTATATAAACTTCCATCTGGTCTCCCCCTGTTCTCTGATGTCTTGTAGTGTTGAAAATCTTGATGCTGAAATGGAAGGCATGAAGAACCTATTTTACTCTGTCATTGAATTGCACTGGCAAATTCCTGATAAACGCATCACTCGTTACGAAATATTATGTTACTTAACCTGCAAGTCAAACAATGCAGTGTTTTATGTCATGATCTCAACTGATGCTCTGCTCCTCAATCTAGAATTTCAAATAATGATGTTGACGGATGATAGTAAATTAAATTGAGTTATATTGTCAAATGTACGGAAGTACAGTGAGAACCTGTTTTGTCTGCCATCCCTACAAATCATTTCATTCAGATAGTACAAAGGAAAGCAATAACAGAATCTGCAATGGGTTTCTATGGCAAAATGAAAACTAGATATTTGAATCACTTTTAAAAGGGCTTTCTAAAGGCGGTGGGATACACGTTTAGGGGGACAAAATGAAAGCTTTGGTTCTATAGCCAATGAACTGGAGAGTGGGACAGATCTGGACAGGCAAGATGAATAATCTGGTTTTCCCACAAAAGAGAAAATCTGCAGATACTGGAAATCAAAGTAATACGCACAATATGCTGGAGGAATTCAGCAGGCCAGGCAGCATCTATGGAAAAGTGTAAACAGTCAAGGTTTTGGGCTGAGACCCTTCTTCAGGAATGGATAGAAAAGATGAGAAATCAGAGGAAGAAAGTGGGGGGAGGGGAGGAAGTAGGTAGTAGTTGATAGGTGAAACCAGGAGAGGGGGAAGGGTGAAGTGGATTGGTGAAAGAGATAAAGGGCTGGAGAAGGCAAAAGGCCGAGGAAGAGAGAGGGGCACCAGAGGGAGGTGGCGGTCAGGTAATGCTATGGTGAGAGAAGGGAATGGGGAATGGTGAATTGGGGGAGAGGTGATTAACGGCAGCTCGAGAAATTGATGTTCACGCCATCAGGTTGGAGGCTACCTAGACGGAACACAAGGTGCTGCTCCTCCAACCTTAGTATGGCCTAATCGCGCTAGTAGAGGAGGCCATGGACTGACATGTCGGAATGGGAAGTGGAATTCAAATGGGTGTGGCCACTGGGAAATCCAGCTTTTTCTGGAGGGGGTGGGCAGAGCATAGGTGCTCGGCAAAGCAGTCTCCCAATCTACGTCGAGTTTCACTGATTATACATGAAGCCACACTGGGAGCACCAGATACCATAGATGACCTTAACAGACTCACAGGTGAAATGTCACCCCACCTGGAAGGACTCTTTGGGGCCCTGAATGGTAATGAGGGAAGGTGGTGTAGTGGCAGGTGTAGCACTTGTTCTACTTGCAAGGATATGTGCCAGGAGGGAGATCAGTGGGTGGGGAGCGACCCCTGGGCAAAGTAGAAAGTTAGGGGAGGGAAAGATGTGCCTGGTGGTGGGGTCCTGCTGGAGATGGCGGAAGTTGCCGAGAACTATGTGATGGACATGGAGCTGGTGGGATGGTAGGTGAGGACAAGAGGAACCCTATCTCTGGTGGGGTTGCGGCTGGATGGGGTGAAGACAGACATGTTCGAAATGGAAAATGTATGGGTGATGGTAACGTTGACGATGGAGGAAGGAAAGCCCCTTTGTTTGAAGAAGGAGACCATCTCATTAGTTCTGGAATGAAGAATCTCATCCTGAAAGCAGGTGTGGCAGAGATGGAGGAATTGAGCGAAGGAGTGGCATTTTTACAAATGAAGGGTCGGAAGAGGTAGAGTCCAGGTAGCTGTGAGAATCAGTGGGTTTATAAAAGATATCAGTAGATAAACTGATGGAGAGCAGTGCATTCAGAAGGAGTGAGGTTAGAATTGGAGAGAGGAGTAGTAAAATCGAGATGGTTGATATGGTAGTAAAGTGAAGCTGGTTGATGTGGTAGAATTTTGCCTTGTTTTGTTTCAAGAGGCAAGATTATAAGGTCCATATGAAAAAGCATTAAGGCGATTGTAAGAAAAGTTAAGCCAGTTTAAAAATTTATGGCCATAGTGAATTCTAAGACTATCGATAGCAGGAAGAAGAGAGTGAGTAGCCTTTATTGCTTTTATCAGAAGGTAGCCAGACTGTTACATTTAGAAAATTCAATTTTCCTGGCTTCCTTTCTTCTCCAATTAATCTGAATGAAGTTCTTCTTAGACCAAGTTTTTCATCAATGTTTTCATGTCCACCCTAGGCCTTTTGATGCAAAGAACCCATTTTTGGCACCTGTGACACTGAATCGAAAACTGAATAAAGGAGGAGAACGGCACCTCATGCACCTGGAGCTGGACATCAGTGGTTCAAAGATAAGGTAATGTGACAACTTCAAGAATGTGAGTGCCCTTTTGCTTTTGTATGAAACAAGAACTATAATAGGAGGAGTCTCTTTGGCTCCACAAGCCAGATATGGTCTTCCATACAATCATTTTAATCTCATCCTTGTTAACGCTTTTCTACCTCATTCTCTAATGTTGGATTTAGCTGCAGTCTGAAATTTTGACTATTCAACAACCCAATGAAGAAGAGAATTCTAAAGATTCACAAGCTTGAGCCTATGTCTAAGTTTTACGTGCCAAGTATTGCAAGTGCCTTTATTCTGTGTGTCCTAGTTATAGCCATTTCACCAGTGAAGCATTTTCCCCTTGGATCATTCATCTAAATCTCAGAGTAAAGACCTATTCAAATTGATCTTTCCTCGTAATACAAAGCCCTCATCCTTGGAATCTATCTAGTGTAACTTGCACCTTCTCCAAGTATGTTATTCCTTAAAACAAATCAAAACTGTGCTCATAAAAGTTGCTGGTGAACGCAGCAGGCCAGGCAGCATCTCTAGGAAGAGGTACAATCGACGTTTCGGGCCGAGACCCTTCGTCAGGACTAACTGAAAGAAGAGCTAGTAAGAGATTAACTTGTAGTTCTAATGTCTCACCAAAGCCTTGCATGTGTGTTGCAAGACTTCATAGTTCTGCTCTTTAACCTTCTTACAATAAGATTCAACATTCACTTTACTTGATCAGTGTTTATGTGAGTACAGCAATTGTGTTGTGGAGGAGGATGTTTAAAGCCCCACAGCATAGAAATAATGATTTTTTCCTGCCAAACATTCCTTTTAAATAGTTTGTCGTGCCATTTTACATAATTTGTCTTGTGCTAAGAAACTATAGAAACTTATCACACAGACAAGGCCATTGTAACTGTTGTCATTGCTAATCAAAAGAGTTGCCCAAACTGTTTCTGTCTTGCCGCATTTAATCCTTCACAGTGAACCACCCAGAGTTATGACTTGCCACTTGTTAATTGTGGTAAGGGTTTCTGTCTGTACCATGCATTCAGGGAGTTCTTTTCAAACCCGATGACATTCTAGATCTATCTTCATATTTCCTTTAATCTTTTTTTCATTTACTTTAACTCAACGTGATACCCATGTAATAACAATCTGTGTTTAGTTCCAGCATGACCTTTAAGACCAGCTAAGTAGGTATGTGGTTATTTACACTTGTGTTTCTTACTTTTTTATGGTTGCTTTCCTTCCTGTTGTAGATATGAGAGTGGTGATCACGTGGCAGTGTTCCCCATGAATGATTCAACAATTGTCACTGAAATTGGCAAAGTGCTGAACTCAGAATTGGATGTAGTATTTTCTTTAAAGAATCTTGATGGTAAGTGTAAAGTAAGCTTCATAATTAGGTAAGTCGTAAGAAAAGGAAAAGTAGGAGGAAAAAATGACTAAATGTTGAGTGACAGTATATAAATGGCTCCTATTCAAATTGAAAAATTGGTTAATTTGTGAGTGAAAGGGACAATTTACCTAAAACGTAGTATAACCAATTGAAACTGTTAATATTGTAATGTTTAATGTAACCAAAACATGGCACAGTAAAAGCCACTGGCTCTGTAAGCACTGAGTTCATTGTGATTTGATCATGAAATTTCTGACCTGATCACAATGTGAGGGATTGGGAAAATAATTCAAAATCAGTGAGTATACACCTGGAGTTTTCAATAGAACTATAGCTAACTGCAGTACTTTTCCAACACAGTGACACTTTTAAAATAAATAAATAAATAAATAAATAAATCAATCAATCAATCAATCAATCTATTTTACATTTCCAACCTTTTTATTTCTTTCTGCACTTTAAAATTAACTTAATTAAGGTATGTTGTGCGTAAGACATGTAATCTGCAGTGAATCTATTCAAAAGAAGTGGAATTCACTTTCCTTTCTAAGAACTTTTAAAACCTTAAGCTTCACCTTGTTTTGCTTGAAATCAGTTTTTCTGAATGTTCTGAATGCACATCTTTATTAATCCTCATTGCAATGAATGTTCTACTGTGACTATGAGTGTGTTGTTAATTATTCGTTTGTGGTTGTATGGTTCTAGAGGAGTCCAATAAAAGTCATCCATTCCCATGCCCAACCACATACCGGACAGCACTGTCGCATTATCTGGATATCACCAATCCTCCACGTACTAACGTCCTGTATGAGCTGGCACAGTATGCATCGGACCCCAAAGAGCAAGATTTCCTGCGGAAAATGGCTTCTTCCTCCCCAGAAGGCAAGGTAAAGTGTGTCAGTAATTACAAAGAACCTTGTTAGGCAAATGTTTTTTTGGGTATCTAGTGAACTTTTTCAATCATTAGTTACAGCATTTGCCTTCAATGATCTATTCTCAATACTCTACCTTTTAAACTTTACAGTTTCTCTCTCAAACCTTTCAATTCCTGTCCCTAATTAAGACTCCTTTAAACAGACCAACCTGTTTTAATTTTTATTTACCTATCCTAATGTGTGGTTTGAGTCAGTAGTAACTGCCTTGAAAAATTGTAAGATGATAACGGTGCTATAAAATAGTCACAATGCAGTGACTATAACAGAATAAACTATTCTGTTTATCTGCTTGAATATGGCTTGCGTTAATAAATGTATGTCCTATGGTTATTTGAGTTGATGCTATCTGTATACAGTAGGCTAATGTATTTTCATGAATGGTTGGCTCGATTTGAAAAAAAATGGCAGCATGGAAGGCTTCCATTGAGCCAGCTTTGAAGTGACTGTGTTGTCTTTCAGTCCCAATACTTGAAGTGGGTGGTAGAAGATAGAAGGAACATTCTGGCCATCCTGGAAGACTTGAAGTCTCTCCGCCCTCCCATTGATCACCTCTGTGAGCTGTTGCCCCGATTACAGGCCCGCTACTACTCTATTGCTTCATCTTCAAAGGTGAGCTGAGAAGTTCTGTCAAATGATTATTGATTTTATAGAAAAATAGTAATTCATGGAAGCCATTTATAACATGAAGTTGTACAGTAAATCAATTTTAAAATTTCATTTTAAAAATGCATGGATGAATAATTTTAAATTTATCTGATCAACTGCATTTAAATTGAGCTGGATTCGTGCTTTATGGTGAATAGACAGTGGGATGTGCTGTTTTTCATATGGCTGCTTGCAACTGTCAGCTCACTTTCAGGACCATTTAAGAGCACAGAGTTTGTGTATAGTGTTTGCCCCATTACACCGATAAACCATTTTCTTCATTGCATGTTTTCTTGTATAGAATAGTAAAAATAAACAATGGTCTTTTGTAAAAGCCGTTTTGTTTGAATATGGATTCTTTAAGTTGAGTTAATTTAGTCCAATGATTGGCGCTGCATGTATCCTAGGACTAATACACTGCTGACCTTGCAGCTCATTGACATTATTCTGCAGGACTAGAAGCTGAATGATTAATGAAGTTTGCTTGGGAAAACCCATTTGAAACTGGACATCAGAGGGAACACCTGATTGCCTTAATTTCCCGCTGTGGCTTGAAGAGAGGTGATTGGAGTTAAGGCCGGTGTTTCTACCTGCAGTCTACTCAAAACAACACTTCCTACTTGACGGTTCAAGCATCACAGCAGACACATGATAAAATGACTAAATTTTGCCCTGTAATGCACTATTTAGGGAATGATTTACTTTGCAGTACCTTTATGGTATAAAATCACAACCTTGTCTGATAGTTGAACAGATGTTGCAGCATTACTTTGGTCAGGGAAACTCAAATCCTTGTTATTCAATATACCTTGTGTTCACAGCAGAAAGACTTGTGACCCAAAGGGTCTATACCAACTCTGAGCCACTCCATTATCACACGAACATGTACTTGTATCCATCAACTCCCCATCCACCGACAATAGCTGGTAACTTGCTGTAGCCAGTTAATCTACCAATCCAGGCATCCTGAGTTTCTGGGAAGAAATCTGGGCACCCACACAGTAACTGAAGTTACTTATCCCTTAATCAACCAACATCACCTTATTTAGTACGTTTGTAAATTAATTTTCTATTTGTTAATGAGTTTGTATTCTTTAATGTCATATTTTAAATGGTTTTAAAATGTTTGCTTTAGGTTCACTCCAGTTCAATTCATATCTGTGCGGTTGTGGTGGAATATGTATCGAAAACAGGGCGTACCAACAGAGGTGTTGCAACAACCTGGCTACGCAACAAAGTGCCAACAGATAACGGCCACAAGCCCACTGTCCCAATGTATGTAAGGAAATCTCAGTTCCGGCTACCTTACAAACCTAGCACCCCCATCCTTATGATCGGACCTGGCACAGGCATTGCTCCCTTCGTTGGTTTTATTCAAGAACGAGCCTGGCTGAAGCAACAAGGTACAGGATGAAAATCATACTTCTAATGTTTGCAGACCACTGTTCCTTTTGCACTGTAAGTGTCGTGCTGATTATGACATTCCTTGTACTCTTTTTAGCTCCTTTTGAGATGATTCCTAATACATGCCCACTCCTGCATACTACTGCCTGCCTTGTTTAGTGCAAGGAATAAGAATGCTAGTGCAGTCTGTGACAATAGAGGCCATTATATTTTATTTGGGTTCTTGGACTGTGCAGGGAACCTTTCCGCCCCACTGTTGCATACTGATGCCTGCACAGGAGCTCCCACCACACCGAGATAGTTAACCTAATCTCACCGCTGCAGGCCTTGATATGAGTTGCAAGGTAACGTGCAGAGGCTGCCTCTGAGGACTGGTATGGCTACGATTCTGAGCTGTGGGATCTGGGATTATATAATGTGACCGTAAGGTCTGGACACAGTGTTATCAGAAATGACCCACAGCCACTGCTGGTCAGAATGCAGCCCAAGCCCAGCAAATAAAAGCAGGAGACAGCTGTTTATCCTTTCTGCTCGCTCCATCATTCAGTGCAATCACAACTGATTTTTTTTTTAATCTCGGCAACACTTTCCTGCATTAACTAACAATCTTAAGATCGGGGGAAAAAAATTTAAAAATTGATCCCTTTATTAATACACTCAGCATGAGTCTTCACAGCTCATTTAGATAATTCCAAAGATTCACCATCATCTGGGTGAATATTTTATTCTGACCAGGTCCTTATTCTGGATGCCCAATTTGAAATTAACTTCTCTACATCTACCACATGAAGCCCTTTAAGCATACTGTACAGCATGTTAACTTCCAGTGTTTTTATGCAAAGACGTCAAATTACTTTGACTGCCAGCTTGCCACTTGTAAATAACACAACTTTCAATTTTTTCCTCCAATGTAAGTGACTTTGCACTCCACATTAAATTTCATCCTAGTCCAGTCATAGATTGTCTGTGTGCCCTGAAGCCTTTCTGCAACTTCTTCACAGCTTGCACTTCCTTCCAGCTTGTATCTTTGGTAAACTTAGTTATACAATGTTACACTTTGTCCCCTCATTCAAATTGTTCATTATATCTTAATGAGACCTCTCCACTGATCCCCACAGTCCACCAAATCTGAAACTGTCCTGTTCCTTAAAGTTTTCCTCTTCACCAATTCTCCATCTGTGTTGATGTATTGCCCTCAGTACTGTGTGCTCTGGCTTTTGTTGGATGATCTGAGGTGGCACCTCATCCAAATACATCAACCTGTTTTGCACCAACTTCGAATTATAACAGGTTTGTCATTCATGATTTCCTTTTCGTAAATCAGTGCAGTGTCGCTACTACCCAGGTCTAATTTTTTAGTGGTACTTATTAAAATATTTTGCTACTGTTAAACTGTTAGGCTAATTGGTCTACAGTTTTCTTGTGTTCTTTCTGCTCTCTTGGGTGGTGGGGTTATATTTGCTGCCTTGCAATCAATGTGAACCATTCTGGAACTAGTGAAACTTTGGGAAGATGGGAATACGAACATCCACTTCCTCCAGATCTGCAATCTGCAGAGCCCTAGGATACAATTTCCCAATTCCTGTGGACCACTGTTTCCAGGAGGTTTTCTGTGTTGTCTTTCCTGAAGATAGAGAAATATTTTGTTTCTGCTATTTCCTTATTGGATGGCACAGTAGCATAGTGGTTAGAACAACGCTTACAGTACCAGTGGCCTGGGTTCAATTGCTGTTGCTGTCTGTAAGGAGTTTGTGTGTTCTCCCTGTAACTGTGTGGGTTTTCTCCGGGCATCTGGTTTCCTCCCAAAGTCCGAAGAAGTACCAGTTGGTAGGTTAATTGGTCATTGTGATTAGGCTAGGGTTAAATTGGGGATCGCTGGGCAGCACAGCTCGAAGGACCAGAAGGGCCTATTCCACTCTGTATGTCAATAAATAAATAAATATACATGCTGTTTCTCTTATTCCAGTCTGCCAATGACACACATTAACCACAAGTGCTCCTGTGTCATTGCCAGCAATTTTTTCTGCTGATCAGTACTGTCAGTAGGAGTACTTGTTCCATCCTTTGTGGTACCTTGTTGTAATGCAGTGTGGTTGCTCTGTGACGTGAATTGGGACAATTTGTTTTTTGTGATATTAAGTTGATTCTTGGAGACTGTGCAATACAGTATGAAGTCATTGATGCTATTGCAGCTTGGGGCATCAGAGTTTAAAGTTCAATTCTGACAATACCTTAGATGTGGATACTATAGAGAGAGTGCAGAGGAGATTTACAAGGATGTTGCCTGGATTGGAGAGCATGTCTTATGAGAACAGATTGAGTGAACTTGGCCTTTATTCCTTGGAGCAATGGAGAATGAGAGGTGACCTGACAGAGGTGTATAAGATGATGAGAGGCATTGTTCGTGTGGTTTTATTTCCCAGGGCTGAAATGGCTAACATGAAGGACATAGTTTTAAGGTGCTTGGAAGTAGGTACAAGGGAATGTCAGAGGTAAGTTTTTCACACACAAGAGTGGTTGATGCATGGTGGAGGCAGATACAATAGGGTCTTTTAAGAGATTCTTCGATGGGTACTGTCACATACCCTGTGACGGGGCTAATGAAACCAGTGGAAATAAAAACCACTTTGGAGTCCAGTATTGCTATAAACTACTAATATTTATTAGTAACTACGCAATACAGTAATATGAATGTACATAAATCAAACAGGTTAGCAATGATTATATATAAAAGTAAGTGTGGAATATATATGTATGAAAACCAAGCTTCTTTAAGTCTAGGGGTAAAAAGATACAGTCTTACGATGTTGAGTAAAGTTCAGTTCAGTTCGTGGTATTTAGTTGAGTAGTGATGGAGAGAGAGAGAGAGAGAGAGTGAGTTGAGTCCTCAGGTGAGCTGATGCCGTCGATCTTCTCGTTGTCCTCCGAAATCCTTCACAAGTCACCGACTGTGACTTTAACCAGGGGGACCAGTTTTCCTGTGGTGGAGCTATCACCCCGGCAAGGGTGGACACATAGACAACTCCGCACCAGTCAACCTCTTCTCCTACGTTGGAATAGCAATTTGGATCGATCCGCCTGATCGATCCTCCAAAACCCACTTTCTCTGCGGGCACAACAATGCTCATTCAGTGTCCAGATCATGTGTCCTGACGTCTGTATCATCTGACCTCCCAGTTATTTCACCAGGCTGAGCATCACCTGTCATTCAAAGAGTCCCTCCTTCCTTTGTCTGTGAAGAAATGCACAAGCAGGCAACAAGTCCTTGAAGGAACATCAACAACCTGCTGAAAATCATAACACCGAGTGTCCATTAAATAACACCGCCTTCGGTCACCATAGCAACTTACGAACTGCTGGGTGCCGTCTCCAGCTCCAAACTCAGTAAAGGTCCAAAGTTACTTCCAATACCTTAAAGTGACAGTCCAACCATTAATCTTTGTCTCTCTCTTTTCAAAAGCAACATATCGGTGGTAAATAACTCTGTCTCTCTCTCCTTTCCAAACAAACTATCAATGATAAATGTCTCTCTCTGTCTTCAATCAGTTTATAGAGGCACTCCTGAATCGCCTCACGGTACATGGAGCTTAAAGAAATAGAGGGCTATGCGGTAGAGAAATTCTAAGCAGTTTCTAGAGTAGGTTACATGGTCGGCACAACATTGTGGGCTGAAGGGCCTGTGATGTGCTGCAGATTTCTATGTTTCTATTATCTGTGTGTCCTCCCTGTGTCTGGATTTTCTCTGGGTGTTCTTGTTTCCTCCCCCAGTCCAAAGACGTACCTGTTAGCAGGTTAATTGGTCATTGTACGTTCTCCCATGATCAGACTAGGGTTAAATTGGGGGTTACTGGGCAGCGTGGCTCTAATGCCCAGAAAGACCTATTCCCACTGTGTTTCGATAAATAAAGTAACTGAATCTAGTAGCAATCAATGTGTAAATTGAGAGCTTTGCAATAGGACCTAATAACATACTCTTCATTCAAATGCTCATTGTGTGCTGTTCTCTCCATTGAAACCGTTCTCACTTTTTTCCATATTTGTACCATATTTACTCCATTTAAATGTTGCCATGCATCATCTCTTGCATTTCTAGATCAGATATAATAGATTCATGAGTCACCATGGTGACTGGGCTCCTTGAAAAGATTGCAATAATGTAACAAATAAGCACAAACCCAATCTAAAACAAGTTTTAAATATCTCAGCTAAAAATTCAGCTGGCTATCTGCAATTTGTTCTATTCATCACTTGCCATTCTATCAGGCTTCTTGCTGATTTGACATCCCTGTCAGCTGTCACTGAGTCTGCTTTCATTGCTTGCTATTTTGCTTCCTTTTTGTTAGTCATCAAGCATTTTTGGGTCTCTGTATCTGATTATGGAAGGAATTGGTGATGACAGGTCTGTCCATCTGGTTTTACAGGGAAGGAGGTTGGTGAGACTGTTCTGTACTATGGCTGCCGACATGAGAATGAAGACTATCTGTATCAAAAAGAACTGGAGGGCTTCCAGAAGGATGGTGTTCTCACTCAACTTCATGTAGCATTCTCCAGGGACCAGGCAGAGAAGGTAAATTGAACTGAAAACATGTAATCTATACTCTGTTCCTGTTTCTGGCCTCCCATGTGTTTTGAAAATGCTATCTCCCAGGGTTTGCAGCTGGTGTCATTTTACTCCTAACAGTTGTGGGATTGGTTGCCCATGTAAAGTCAGGTGACATGGGCAAGCAGCCTGATTTCTAGACTTTTGATCCAAGGGCATAATGTTGTAGTAATAAGGGTATTTAAATTCAAAACACAAAATAATCTGCAGATGCTGGGATCAAAGCAACACTCACAACTCGCTGGAGGAACTCAGCAGGTTGGGCAGCAGCCGTGGAAATGATCAGTCAACGTTTTGGGCCGGAACTCTTCGTCAGGACTGTAAGGGGGAAGGGGCAGAGGCCCTATAAAGAAGGTGGGGGGAGGGTGGGAAGGAGAAGGCTGGTAGGTTCCAGGTGAAAAAGGGAAAGACAAAGGAGTGGGGGAGGGGAGGCAGGGAGGTGATAGGCAGGAAAGGTGAAGAAGGAATAGGGGAAAACACAATGGGTAGTAGAAGGAGGCAGAACCATGAGGGAGGTGATAGACAGCTGGGGGAGGGGGCAGAGTGAAATAGGGATAGAGGAAGGGAGGGGGAGGGAATTACTGGAAGTTGGAGAATTCTGTGTTCATACCAAGGGGCTGGAGACTACCTGGACGGTATATGAGATGTTTCTCCTCCGACCTGAGTTTAGCCTCATCATGGCAGTAGAGGAGGCCATGTAGGGACATATCTGAATGGGAATGGGAAACAGAGTTGAAGTGGGTGGCTACTGGGAGATCCTGTCTGTTGTGGCGGACGGAGTGGAAGTGCTCGAAGAAGCGGTCCCCCAATCTGCGTCGGGTTTCACCGATGTAGAGGAGGCCGCATCGGGAGCACCGGATGCAATAGATGACCCCAACAGACTCACAAGTGAAGTGTTGCCTCACTTGGAAGGACTCTTTGGGGCCCTGAATGGTGGCAAGAGAGGAGGTGTAGGGACAGGTGCAGCACTTAAGCTTACAGGGTTAAGTGCTGGGTGAGAGATCCGTGGGGAAGGACGTGTGGATAAGGGAGTCGTGGAGGGACCGATCCCTGCGGAGAGGGGTGGAGAGGGAAAGATGTGCTTTGTGGTGGGGTCCTGTTGAAGGTGGCGGAAGTTGTGGAGGATAATGTGCTGGATGCGGAGGCTGGTGGGGGTGGTAGGTGAGGACAAGGGGAACTCTGTCCCTGTTGTGGTGGCGGGAGGATGGGGTGAGGGCCGAAGTGCGGGAAATGGAGGAGATGCGGGTGAGGGCATCATTGATGACGGTAGAAGGGAAACCGTGATCCTTAAAGAAAGAGGACATTTGAGATGTCCTGGAATGGAAAGCCTCATCCTGGGAGCAGATGCGGTGGAGGCAGAGGAACTGGGAATAGGGAATGGCATTTTTGCATGTGGCGGGGTGGGAAGAGGTATAGTCGAGGTAGTTATGAGTCAGTGGGCTTATAGAAGATGTCTGTCTCCAGAGATGGAGACCGAGAGATTGAGAAAGGGGAGAAGTGTCCGAGATAGACCAAGTGAATTTGAGGGCTGGGTGGAAGTTAGAAGCAAAGTCGATGAAATTGACGAGCTCAGCATGGGTGCAGGAAGCAGCACCAATGTGGTCGTCAGTGTACCGAAGGAAAAGCTGGGGAGCAGTACCAGAATAGGTTTGGAGTATAGACTGTTCCACATAACCAACAAAGATGCAGGCATAGCTGGGGTCCATGCGAGTTCCCATAGCTGCACCCTTAGTCTGAAGAAAGTGGGAAGAGCCGAAAGAGAAGTTATTAAGTGTGAGAACCAGTTCCGCCAGCCAGAGGAGGGTAGTGGTCTGTTATCCAGAAAGTAGCGGAGGGCTTTGAGGCCTTCTTGATGGGGAATGGAGGTGTATAAGGATTGGATATCCATAGTGAAAATGAAGTGGTCGGGACCGGGGAACTGGAAGTTATTGAAGAGGTGGAGGGCATGGGATGTATCCCGGATGTAGGTGGGGAGGGACTGAACTATGGGTGACAAAATGGAGTCCAGGTAGGCAGATACAAGTTCAGTGGGACAGGAGCAGGCAGAAACTATGGGTCTACCGGGACAGTCAGGCTTGCGGATCCTGGGGAGGAGGTAAGACCGAGCGGTACGGGGTGTGGGAATTATGAGTTTTGTGGCTGAGGATGGAAGGTCTCCGGAGTTGATAAGGGCGGTGATGGTGCGGGAGACAATGGTTTGATGTTTTTTGGTGGGGTCCTGTTCCAGGGGTAAGTAAGAGGAGGTGTCAGAGAGCTGCAGTTTGGCGTCAGTGAGGTAGAGGTCCGTCCGCCAGACTACTACGGCACCACCTTTGTCAGCAGGTTTGATGGTGAGGTTGGGATTAGTGCGGAGAGAGTGGAGGGCAGTGCGTTCAGAGGGAGTGAGGTTGGAACAGGAGAGAGGAGTGGTGAAGTTGAGACGGTTGATATCTCGGCGACAATTGGAGATGAAGAGATCGAGTGCAGGTAAAGGGCCCGGGCGGGGTGTCCAGGAGGAGGAGGGGGGTTGAACAGGAGAAGGGGTCATCTGTAGGGGGAGGGGAATCCTTGCCAAAGAAATAGGTTCGGAGATGTAGGCAACGGAAGAAGAGTTCAGTGTCATGGCGGGCACGGAATTCACTGAGGTGTGGATGGAGGGGGACAAAAGTGAGGTCCTTGCTAAGGATGGAACATTCTGCCTCAGAGGGGAAGGTCAGAGGGGATGGTGAAGACACGGCAAGGGTTGGGGCTGGGGTTGGAGGAGGGTGAAGAGTGGGAGATCTCAGGAGGGAGAGGGGGGTTGGGATGTTCAGGGAGAGTGGGGTTAGGGGAGGATGAGGGATCAGAGGAATGGGGAGGCGATGAGGGGCAGAGGGAAGGTTGGGAGTTGCAGGGAGGAAAGAGGGTGGTGGGAGAATAAGATGGGCAGTAGGAGCGCGGGGAGGCTAAATTCAGGTTGGAGCAACACCTCATATACCGTCTAGGTAGTCTCCAGCCCCTTGGTATGAACATAGAATTCTCCAACTTCCAGTAATTCCCTCCCCCTCTGTTCCTCTATCCCTATTTCACTCTACCCCCTCCACCAGCTGCCTACCATCTCCCTCTTGGTTCCACCTCCTTCTACTACCCATTGTTTTCCTGCCTATCACCTCCCTGCTTCCCCTCCCCCACCCCTTTATCTTTCCCCTTATTGGTTTTTCACCTGGAACCTACCAGCCTTCTCCTTCCTACCCTCCCCCCACCTTCTTTATGGGGCCTCTGCCCCTTCCCCCTACAGTCCTGACGAAGGGTTCCGGCCCGAAACGTCGACTGATCGTTT
The DNA here is from genome assembly GCF_963921235.1 of Mobula hypostoma. Lineage (NCBI taxonomy): Eukaryota > Metazoa > Chordata > Chondrichthyes > Myliobatiformes > Myliobatidae > Mobula > Mobula hypostoma. The sequence continues at coordinate 46,656,185 of NC_086119.1, read as the reverse complement.
GCTGCCCGACCTGCTGAGTTCCTCCAGCGTGTTGTGAGTGTTTATTTAAATCCAAGTTGTAAATAAATGTGATATGTTACAGTGATAATTGACATTTTAAAAAAACTACAGGACTGTCCTCCGGGGAAGGAAATCTACTGGTTTCTGACTCCAACGTAGTTGAGTTTTTAAAGAAGCTACATTTGGAATTTCAAAAGCAACTCTGTTATATTTGAAAATCAAGTATTCTTTCTGTTGCTGATATCTGCAGTTCTATTTTTAAATCTATTGATCATGCTTTGCCAAGAAATATATGTATCCACTGAAAATAAAATTTTTATATGAAAGGCTTGAGTTGTTGAATACCCTGAAGTAAAATTTGGAGGGGAATAATGGGCTTTTTGAAAGAGCCAAGAATAGATTACCCTTTTTTTTTTGGTAATGTTTGTCTGATTCCATCCACAAGATTGAGCAGTTTATTTTGGGCTCTGAATGCAGGAAGTAGGGTTTCAGCATCAGTCCCTGGAGTTTCATGAAAGGGATGAGGGTGACAACTGCTTCCGGAGCACTGCTGTTAAAAGTGTGGACAAGCATGACTGGTACGGATTGTATTTGGAAGGAATCATGACGGTTGAAATAAGATAAATAATAGACTTCTTTTAAAAAATTCGATGGTGCAAGTATTTAACTAATGGAATCTGTGATCTGAGAGTAAAACCCAAATTTATCCCTGCTGTGAACTAGAAAATGAAAATATCACTGAGATTAGCAAATCAGTACAGTATGTCAGTTGCCTTGCTGCTGAAGTTGGGTGCTTACATCTTGGACTGCATCTTGAGAATTGTATTTGGTTCTGGAGACTCCACAAGAAGTTTGGGGACTTTGAAAACTAGCTTGAATAGAAAAGGGTAATTGAAAGCTTAATCTCTTAGTTAACTACAGACTAAAATTTGAAAATTTGAGAGGCAGAAGTTAGTTGAAAGCAAAATTGGGACAATTTTGGAAAATGTAATTTCACTTACTATGATTGGCAGCTCTAAATATATCCACCTCTAATCCTTAGCAATCTTTAGTTCCTTGACCAGATGTTCAATCACCTTTCCCAATATATTACCTCCTTCAGGTCAGTATTAGATTTTTAGTAATGGCCCAGTGATGTATCTTTGAGGTTTTTTTTAAGTGTTTTGTGTTCTACATAAATGTCAGTTATTGTTACAATTAGCTTTTAGATAAGGCATTGAAACAGAATAGTTAAATCTTTCATGAGGTTTGAGAAAAGTGAGCCAGTGGCGATGTCCATTTGTATATTGTGTGGTCTTGGATGATTCATTTTAACTCTCTGTTCTTCCCCCCTTCTCAATGATTCCTTCAAAAAAAAACTTTAGGTTTATGTCCAACATTTATTGAAGAAAAATAAAGAAAATGTGTGGGATCTGATCCACAAGGAAAATGGGCATATTTACATCTGTGGGTAAGTGGAGTGTGTGAGATGCATGTAGTTCCACACTTGCACTGGATCAAGGGAAATTCTAGATACATTTCTGTTTTAAGAGGGGGGAGATATGAACTGCATAGAATATACAGCATGTATCAGGACACATACCTAATAAAGTAACCTCTGAGTGTATATATGTTTTTAAAGTATTTAAATGACTAGTGTGATTTAGGATCAACTGAGGCTGGAAAAAATACAATGTAAATGCAAGACTTTCTATTTTTATTTCAGTGATGCAAAGAACATGGCAAGAGATGTCCAGAACACATTCTATGAAATTGCCGCTGAGCTTGGAAATATGAAGCACGAGCAGGCCGTTGATTACATTAAGAAACTGATGACAAAAGGCCGTTATTCTTCGGATGTGTGGAGCTAAGGTGGAAATTGGGGCAGTAAGCCTTTGCTGCATTGTACAAATGAACAGGACATCAGTAGTTCACAGCTGGTGACCTACAATAATCAATGCAAAGATCATTAAAACTAAAGAATGAGGTGATAATTTTAACATAATGTAGAATCTGTGGAGGAAAAGCTTTGTGCTACAGTCAGTGCTGTGCTCCATCAGAATTGATACCAAAATTTATCATGAGATACTTTCCGTAACTGACTTTTAAAAGTTATTCTGAATTACAAAGACTCAAATTCTGGCAAACTGTTTTTAATAAGAATTGTTTAAGTTGGTCTGCTGCCACACACGACAGAGTGTAACTCCTAAGGTTAATTTCCTCTGTATTGGTCTTGTATTTTTTTTAATGTTTCAAATAAAATAATTGAATGATATTGTAGGGAAAACACAACTAGTAACATTGAAAATAGCAGCAGATTTTCAATAAGAAGAATCAGTTTGCATACATTGAGCAGGCCATTACATTTACACAGTTATCAGTTATATATCCTTCTGTTGTTTTTATTTTGTTTTTGAGAGAAAAGCTGGTGGTGGGTGAGGTCATCGGACTGCATTACTCCCTGAGCTTTCTTCATCCTTTCAATTTGGCATAGCCTGCAAATTTTTATCTAATATCCTATAACTAAATAGAAATATTACTAAATTATGCTGATTTACAGTATACTTGATCTTAGAAGAATAATTGAGCTCTTGATCTTCAGATTGAAACAGAATGGTTGTCTCTAATGTACTGTTTCCTTTTATCGTAAGTAGATTCATATAATTGTGATCCTTACTTTGGAAAATTTTTAGGCACTATTGACAATTGGAAAATAGCAGAAGTCTAGCAAACACAATATCCAACAGAAGCTTCAACCTGGAACCCCCCTTTTCATGCTTAAAACATGTAAGCTAATGGAACATGTTAGGGTCTTCTTCCATTCTGCAGTGCTGCAGTACTTCCATAGCTGATGTCTGTGCAACAGAGCAAACCTGAGATCTTCATGGCTTCTGACGAGCCCCTCAGTCTGAAGTCCATTTCTTGCATTAAAAGGAGATAAAATAGAAGTGTGGAAATGCTGGAGTGATGCAACAACAAATGAAATTGCAGGCACTATCTGAATGAAGATTATTGCCCAAAGGCTGACCTTTACACACACTGGCCTCTAGTGCATTTCCCACTTTTTTCTGTTATGATGTAAAATGAGTTTTGGCTATGAAACATTAAATTATTGACTCTCTGATTCTTAGAGAAGGTGAAACTTGGCAAATGTCAGAAAGCAGGTCAAGATTTAGTTCATTGCCTTTGGCAGACATTTATTCGATTTTATATAAAAAAAATCTTGGATGCAATGAGCAAGCTTTTTTTTTAAAAAAAAAGCAAAATTGTTTGTCACAGTTCAAATCTGCTGTTGCATGTGTAATCTTTTGCTGGTGAATAACTTAAGAAGCATTAATTTTTATGAGATCAAGTTTTGAATACTTATCAAATGAGAAACAATTTCATTTGTAAAATTTGATTGCAAAAGCTTCAATGGTTGTTTTGGCTCACTTTCAAATTGACTTTACAGATTTCCTCCTTTAATCAGTAACATGCCAATTCTATTGAGAGGTGGCTGCTAGGAACCCAAGTCTTGTCCTTAAATAACTTGCCTTTGTGTGCAAGTTATTCAAGGGAAGTTCTGGCCATTTCTCATTCTTTCATTGCCTTCAAGTTCTCAACACCAACATCCCTCTGCTCAGTCTCCAATTTTTGTTATTTTTCATGGGTTCTGTCTTTTTTAAATGCTTATGCCCCTTTTGGGCATAATGATGTTCTGAAGGGACAATATTACTGACTATGGACTATTTCTGAAACTAAGAGTGGACTTGATTGGCACTCATTTTTGAGATCATTCATAGTTCTTTAACAGACAAGTAATGAAATTATTGGGATGGGGAAAGGTTACCGTAAGCGTGCTCTACTCATAATTGTAGAAATTTTGTGGCAGTATTTGCTATTTTAATTGGGATTCTTGGTCCAAAACATATAATGGTTTGTCGTTACTCAATCTTTCAATGTTTAAAAACATTCCAAGCTTTCTCAGATTGAAATTGTTGTTTGCAACTTTTAACAGTATAACTTCGGACTTGCAGTACTTCAACTGAAGAACACCTGATTTTTAACCCTCTAAACTGTGTGTTCTAAAGCACTTTAGTATTACTTGCCTGCAACAATGTCTCAACAGAAACATGCCTGCAGATTCAGTAATATAGCTTTGTGACTCAGAACAAACACTTGCTTTGTAAGTTAGGATAATTCACTAAGCAGTTGAAGTCCATATGAGTGCCTTGTACCTCTGTACTCTACTGCCAGTTACGTTGGTGGCATTTAGTGCAGCAATGAAAGTCCTCTATCTCTAGCGGTGTTCAGGTTTTTCTTCATCATGTCAGTAGCTCAGTTTTCACTGTTGTCAGTCGTGCCAGTTCCAGGAGGAGACTCAGGAATACCCTCACACTCATGTAGAAAGATTCTTCATTGCTATTTCCGTAACAATTTTGTTTTGCCACTCAGGGTTGTTAGCCCTGAGCTAAATCCCTGAACCTGGAGGACCAGTGGTCCACTCTTAACCTGGCTGCTAAGCTTTGATCTATTTGGCATGGTTGACCTTACCAAGAGCCAAAGCATAAATCCCTGACTCCAGCCTTCAAACCACAACAACGTGCAGGCCTCTCTCGGTGGAGGACCCTGTGCAATCATCTGTTTATTGTAGATAAGCCTTTTAAATATGGAATGTGTTGATGAACTAGAGTGAATAGCCTTCCTGTGTGTAGAAAAATGTAATCATATCTATTTATGCTTCCATAGGCTGGCAAGTCTATTGAACCTTTTATGTGTAGTAAGAATTTTGTTGAACTTAGCGAACTCTACCATGGTCTTTCATACTGCTTCAATTCCTGTTGTTCATAGTCACGCATTAGGCATACTCTCCTTGGCTGATCTGTCATTGTCCACTGTTTCAGCTTCTTGCGCATCACCAGGAGAGGAATGTTAAATTTTCCAGTTTTACTTTAATGAAGACAGTGGTCAACTTCTCCAGAACATGGAGAGAAAAAGTTGATCGATGCAATCTCTGGTAGAAAAAAAATGAATTCAGTAACTGACCAGAAGCAAAAGATGTAACTGAGTTCTGTAGTGTTTATTTTTGAACAAAAACTATTACTGGGCAAATTGAATGCCCTTGTTTAGATCAGGCTTAGTTAATTGAATGCCATGTCTGATTGGGTAGGACCCCAATGAGAGTAGAATTTATGCAGCCATTATAGTGTGCTCTATTGATAGCTGTGCTGAAGTCTTTCTAATTGCAATTTTCAACAATTTAGGAAATTGGACTGAAAATAGGCAGTGTTCCCAGGGTAACAACTGTGTTAACCACTTTCACTACATTGAACATGCACAAACAAATGTTTTTGAAAGGACCAGAAATCAACAGAGAGTCAAATTACAGCAGTGCCGGAGATGAGAAGTGGATTGAGGAGGAGGAAACTAATAAAGGGCAGGAATACATCAGGAAGGGTTGTTACTTTGGGCTGTTCACTGTTGAAAGTGTAAGGGAAGGGGTGATGCCTTCTGTCTGTGTAATGGTCACCATGAGTATAGATGAGAAGTGTTGCCTAGTGCCAAAACAACTGGGAGGACTTCTGTTGTTAACTGTTTAGGGTAGAAATGGATTGTGACAGGGACACAATACACTTAACAACATTGTGACAAGCAGCTCTACAATTGCTAATGACTCTTGAGCAGAATGTAATTGATATTAAATGTTGCGTTAGTCTTGTTAAAATTCCTTCTATCTGATATGCACAGCCAGTAGGATGGACAGACTGGCTTAGTTGTACCTTACTTGTCATTTGGGAAGTGTGCTTAAATTGCATTGCACTGTAATACAGTAATTACATTGTCTGTTCAGTGATTGTGTCAGCAGCTGGCCTTTCAACCAACCAACACATTTCCATAACTCTCCTATATATTGGTGCCCATTTGCATCACATCCACATAGTCCACATTCTCACTAGTCTGAATAAAATTTCTCCTCAATCTCTTGTAATTTGCATTTATAGCAGCCTTGTTTTGGTATCTACCTTAAACGTTTTTAAAAAATCTCAATTGAATTCCAGCACTTTCTTTTTTTGAAGAAAAAAATTATTTTGAGAGTTTAAAATCTCATCAGTGGTTTATGAGTTGTTAGATTTTTCATTTTGTATTTTAATGAGTAGAATTTTGTCCAGTACCTTGCAGCTATATTCTAACCAAATAAAAAATTGAGCCCTTTCTAATTGATGAAAAACCCAAAATTGAATATTAATAGCTTTACAATGTCCAGCTGATTAATTTGTATTAGGGTTCAGTGATATACACACTAGAAATTTGGCCCAGGAGGTTCTGTACTAGTTTGACTTGTTTGATTTTTATGGATCTGTAGGTTGTAAAGAGCTGGAGATCAAATCCAAAACAACATCTGAAATGCTTCTTCAATTTAATATGAATGGGAGCTTGCAGGAAAACTTTACATGTGATTATTGAGACATACAGCACACATCCTTTATTCAGTTCTGAAATCCTCATTACTTTGAGATCCTGACAGCATGTTTGACAGGAAGTAGAGGAATGCAAGTGGATCTCTTGATGAGCAGAAGCATTAGACCTTGCATTGGCTCAGCTAGTTCTAGCTGTGGTTGGAAGATTAGGATGGCATTGCCCAGCAAATGAATGAAATTAGGTTGAGAAAACCGTAAGTTCATCTATTTCAAAATTGGAGAACAGCCAGTGTATGCATCTCTTATAAATATGATAGTGTTTTATCTTTCAGCATGTACCGTGGGGAGATGATTTGTTCCCTTGTGAAAAGTCAGGGTTAGCTGCTCATCTGATTAACATACTATGCTACGTAAAGCTGCCCACTAGACTGAACTGATCTGAGTGCTCGGCTGTGTTGGGGCTTTGCAATTTTTCCCATTTTGAATGAGAAATGTAACCTGTGGGAAATCTTTAAGGAGTGGCGAGGCTCAGTGGAAAAACTCCAGTTGCATCTGTGGGCCATTTGCATCGCAATTTAATGCTAACTTAGAAAATAACTTGCCTGTTATCAGAGTCATGCTGAGACAGTTGGGTACATTTTCATGTTGTCAAATCACTGTCTACAGAGCTAATGTAGAATTCTGGACACATGGTTGTTAACTTTTTAAACCATCAAAATTGCCAGTACATGTTAATGCAAAGCCTTTACCACGTTATTACTAGTGAATTTATTTTTCTAGATACCAGGCAAGCACATCATCCCGTTGTACATTTTCTAATCTCTTTCCTTGACCGAATGTAATATCTTTATCCACCTCTATAACTTTTGTTGCTAATGTTTCCATGATGCTTTGTGTATGTGTAGACTTATTATCACGTAATTTGTCTTAAATGATTAAAAAAGGTTTACAAACATCCTGGACTAATTTCTTGACTGACCATTTGGGGCCCAAACTATTGTAACTTACCTCACTGGCGGTAGTGATCAATTAAGAATACTCAAAAGGTAGTATCCATTGCACCTTATGTCCAGAAAGACCACTCATTGATTCTTTTATACTTTTCTGAGCTTTGAGTATGCCCACAAGAAAATGAATTTCAGGGTTGTATATGGTGACATATGTACTTTGATAATAAAATTTACTTTGCGGCTGGCAGGTCCAAAGGTGAAAGGTGCCAAAACACTGGTTGCACAGGAAAGTTGGTGCATTCAAAAAGGCAAAAACAAATGTTAAAATTCCGAGAATTCAGAACTGCTTATAGAGACAAAGATGTATCGGGGTACCTACCGAAGAACATCAGCAATGAAAGGTGTATTTTGTGTTTTTTTGTATGTGTGAATGCAAGTCACAATAACCCAGCAATTCTTTTTTGGAAAAAATGTATTTGTTTGAAGCTGACCATTGATTAAATTATCAAAAGGTAAAACCATTCTATCCAGTTAAGAATCTTATCAATGAGACCTTGAGCTATGACCATGGCCTGAAAAAATACTGCTTAACGTGAACAAAAACATTCAGCAGGTCAGGCAACTGCTCTGGAGAGAGAGGAAGTTTCACATCAGGTCTTTTGTTTGTTTTTTTACTTTTGAAAATGCTAGCCAATTTATGGTTAATTAATTAATTAATCTGTCCTTTTTCCACAATCTCACCCTAATCCATCTGTCTGCTAGTCTTTCCAAAGTGGGTAGGTTGATGATCCAGTGGGGAGAGCTCCCCTTAGCTCACACCCTTTTCTCCTCTTGTATGAAGCACTAATCCAATTGTTTTTTTGATGGAAGGCCATTGACTTGTTAACTATTTCCATTGATGCACCTGCCTTCCTTCTGTTTAAGTCAGACTTCCAGCATTGGAGAGGTGGATTTTGTTGGAACAGCTACTGCTGGCTCACCACATAGTCTCTTCTAACCTAGAAAGGGACAAAGGTACAAGCCGACCTTTAGCACCCAGTGTCTTGAAAATTTGTGTGCTTAGAGTAGAGCCCATAACTGGATACCTGCCCTGGGCTATATTAAGCTTCTGTACAAAAATGATCTAGTGCTTTTCCTATGTATATGATGATGAACTCTTCTCTGGCTTCAAGCCAGGTGCAGGTATCGATTACAACAAACATTTCGATGACAAACTCTGCCATCTTCAGGGATGATACCTGGGCAAGTCTAGTCTGGTGGCATTTGTACCTGTTTTCGTCCCTCCTGATTGGATGAGGACTAACCAATCAGGTTTCTGCTCTCCCACCTAGTTTACAATCCAATTCCAGTTCTTAATTAGAATGAGACCTTTGTCTTTGTTAACATTCTTTTCCTCTAGTTTTATTCCAATGGCTTCCTTTACCAGGCGGTCCCAAAAACCACTGGCATGGCACAGCAGACAAAGTCAATCCTAGGGCCATTGCAAATGCAGTGATCTGCTACCGCCAATTTCTCACAGTGGAAATCCACATTGAAATCCGCATGTGAGGCCTATCCATTTGGGTTACCTGGAGAAATTGGCGGTAGCAGATCACTGCATTTGCAATGGCCCTAGGATTGACTTTGTCTGCTGTGCCATGCCAGTGGTTTTTGGGACCGCCTGGTAAAGGAAGCCATTGGAATAAAACTAGAGGAAAAGAATGTTAACAAAGACAAAGGTCTCATTCTAATTAAGAACTGGAATTGGATTGTAAACTAGGTGGGAGAGCAGAAACCTGATTGGTTAGTCCTCATCCAATCAGGAGGGACGGAATACAGGGGTAAAAATACCACCAGACATCATCTCTGAACAAGATGGCAGTTTGTCATCAAAATGTTGGTTATAATCAATACCTATACCTGCTTGAAGCCCGAGAAGAGTTTGAGCATCTGTACAGTTTCTAAATAACCCTGAAGACATTTAAAAGCTATTTGAAATAAACTTTAGTTTTCAAGTACAATAGTTTTTTTAATCCATGACAGCAAAACCATTCCAGTGTAAACTTGATCAGATGCATGTTTCTGTACACATGTGGAAGTCCAAACTGTACCGGATGTGTAATGACAAAATGCATTGCTGGTTAAGTTTAGTCTTACAGTAGCTCCTCTAGTCATTTCCCCACCGCTATAATGATAAAGAATAGGTCTTATTAAATACTAGACTGTACTTCTGTGGTGCTCTTGAGTGGGCCTGTACAACTTTATTTGGAGGTAATTTTAAGTGTCAGTTCATGAACTGATATACTCTGCATGCATACACCTACTTGGTCATCTGTTGTGGGACCTGGCAAGAACAGGTGAGGGGCAGTGAAGAGAAGAAAGCTACAACACAACACAGTGTATTTAAACTGCTGCATTTCACTGGGGTGTGACAATAACCAGCCCAGATCTTGGTCTTCCTTGCGTCTCATAACTGTTTCTTGGCCTTTTCCCCCATCTGTTTCTGCTTCTGGTAAATAACACGGACTGTTGTAAGGAAATTTCCAAGGAAGAGAACAAGAAATGTCATCCCACACATGGAAACCTGCAACAAAGATGAGTGTAGCAAGTTAGACTGGAGAGAACTGAGAGAAACTAGAACAAGAGTTTTAAAAATCCACCTGCTGTTAGCCTCTTGAAAGAAACATAACTCTAACCTTTAAATAATTCTCCCATCACTCTGTTTGGGATTAATTAAATTTATCAATCTTTATGATTTGACAGAAATAGGGCCAAGTTATCCTCAATTCTGGCAGTTGGGGATTGGGAAGAACAAGCAATAGGTTTAAAGTTATCTGAATAAGTTGTTGGCAGGATCGTATTAGCTCAGCATAGGCACTGTGAGCTGAAGGGCACATTTTGGTTCTGACATTATCTTGTCTCATAAGCTCACCACTCCGTATTATTAAAGAATTGTCACAGCATCCCTCAGTGACACTTCTATCTTTTAGGCAAGAGAACCAGTACTGAACACAATACTCCACATTGATGTCAGAACACCATCAGCGGAATACCAGTCAAGTGTTCCTTCCATTATTGAATTAGTGACAGCTGCAAATCTGCCATTACTTACCTGACTTCTGCCAAGTGAATTGCCCCCATTTCTGTTATGTGTCAAGGCTAAGTGCCCCTGACATAGAATCTTTGCCAGGGTGAAGCTGCTGACAATCCCTACAATCCCTGTAGTTAGTGGCCAGTGATGAACTAAATCACGGGGGGGGGGGGCAATATTCTCATGGGCTGGTGTGTTAGAGTTGTTAGGGAGGGTTTAAACTAACTTCACGGGGGGTGGGAACCAGAGTGAAGGGACTTAGGAAAGGACGAATCGTTAAAAAAAAGTAAGGATAGCGTGCAGTCAGATTGTCAGGAAAGACGGGCAGGTGATGGGACTTACTTGCAGTCAACAGGCTGAGTATCAAGTCATTAGGGATGCAAAGTGTGAAAGATAGCAAATACGGTACTCAAAGTGTTGTATCTAAATGCACGTAGTATAAGAAATACGGTGGATGATCTTGTTACAATATTAGATTGCCAGGTATGATGTTGTGGCCATCACTGAATCGTGGCTGAAGGATGGCTATAGTTGGGAGTCGAATGTCCAAGGTTACACGTTATATAGGAGGGATAGGAAGGTAGGCAGAGGGGGTGGTGTGGCTCTACTGGTAAAGAATGGCATCAAATCAGTAGAAAGATGTGGCATAGGATCAGAAGATGTTAAATCCTTGTGGGTTGAGTTAAGAAACTCAAGGATAAAAGGACATTGATGGCAGTTATATACAGGCCTCTGAACAGTGGCTGGGAAGTGGACCACAGGTTACAACAGGAAATAGAAAAGGTGAGTCAAAAGGGCAATATTATAGTAGTCATGGGAGATTTTAACATGCAAGTCGATTGGGAAAATCAGGTTGGTAATGGATCGAGAGAGAGAGTTAAATGCTTAAGAGATAGCTTTTTAGAGCAGTTTGTCATTAGGGGATCAGCTATAGCTGATTGGGTGATATGTAATGAACTGGAGATGATGAGGGAGTTTAAGGTAGAAGAACCCTTAGGAACCAGTGATTGCAATACGATTGTGTTCAACTTGAAATTTGATAGGGAGAAAGTAAAGTCTGATGTAGCAGTATTTCAGTGGAGTAAAGGAAATTACAGTAGTATGAGAAAGGAGTCAGCCAAAGTAAATTGGAAGGAGCTGCTGGCAGGGATGTCAGCAGAGCAGCAATGGCATGCGATTCTGGGAAAAATGAGGAAGGTGCAGGACATGTGTATTCCAAAAATGAAAAAAATACTGAAATGGTAAAATAGTACAACCGTGGCTGACAAGGGAAGTCAAAGCTATTGTAAAAGCAAAAGAAAGGGCTTACAACAAAGCAAAAATTAGCAGGCAGATAGAGGATTGGGAAGTTTTTAAAAACCTACAGAGAGCAACTAAAAAAAAATCATTAGGAGGGAAAAGATGAAATATGAAAGCAAGCTAGCAAATAATATCAAAGTGGATAGTGAAAGTTTTCTCAAGTATGTTAAAAATAAAGGAGAAATGAGAATGGATATAGGACTGCTAGAAAATGAGGCAGGAGAAATAATAACGGGGGAGAAGGAGATAGCTGATAAACTAAATGAGTATACTGCATCAATCTTCACTGTGCAAGACAATAGCAGTATCCCTGAAGTTGTAGTGTGAGAAGGAAGAGAAATGGATGCAGTTACCGTTACAAGAGAGAAGGTGCTCAAAAAGTTGAAAGACCTAAAGGTACATAAGTCAGGACCAGAGGGACTGCACCCTAGGCTTCTGCAAGAGGTAGCGTTGGTGATTGTGGTAGCATTAGAAATTATCTTTCAAAAATCACTGGATTCTGGCATGGGGCCAGAAGACCTGGAAAATTGCAAATGTCACTCCACTCTTTAAGAAAGGAGGAAGGCAGCAGAAAGGAAATTATAGACCAGTTAGCCTGACCTCAGTGGTTGGGAAGATGTTAGAGTCAATTGTTAAGGATGAGGTGATGGAGTACTTGGTGACACAGGACAAGATAATATAAAGTCAGCATGGTTTCCTTCAGGGAAATTCCTGCCTGACAAACCTGTTGAAATTCTCAGGATTGCTGCCAGTGCTACGTGACAGAGATGGTAAGAATTGGAGGAGATGGCAGTTGAATGCGTGGCTGAGGAGTTGGTGCCGGGAGCAGGGTTTTAGATTTTTAGGTCATTGGGATCTCTTCTGGGAAAGGTTGCACCTGAACTCGAGGGGGAGCAATATCCTTGCAGGTAGGTTTGCTAGCATGGTTCGGGAGGGTTTAAACTAATTTGTGAGGGGGATGGGACCCAGAGCGATAGAGCAGTGAAAGAAGTGCATGGAGTAAAGCCAGATCTAACATACAGAGAGGCTTTGAGGAAAGAGAAGCAGAATAAACGGTGTAAAGACAGTAAGGTAGAAGGGCTGAAATGTGTGTACCTCAATGCAAGAAGCATCAGGAACAAAGGTGATGAACTGAGAGCCTGGATACATACATGGAATTATGATGTAGTGGCCATTACAGAGACTTGGCTGGCACCAGGGCGGGAATGGATTCTCAATATTCCTGGATTTCAGTGCTTTAAAAGGGATAGAGAGGGCGGAAAAAGGGGAGGAGGGGTGGCATTACTGGTCAGGGATACTATTACAGCTACAGAAAAGGTGGGTAATGTAGCAGGATCCTCTTTTGAGTCAGTATGGGTGGAAGTCAGGAACAGGAAGGGAGCAGTTACTCTGCTGGGGGTATTCTATAGGCCCCCTGGTAGCAGCAGAGATACAGAGGAGCAGATTGGGAGGCAGATTTTGGAAGGGTGCAAAAATAACAGAGTTGTTATCATGGGTGACTTTAACTTCCCTAATATTGATTGGCACCTGATTAGTTCCAAGGGTTTAGATGGGGCAGAATTTGTTAAGTGTGTCCAGGATGGATTCCTGTCACAGTATGTGGACAGGCCGACCAGGGGGAATGCCATACTAGATTTAGTATTAGGTAATGAACCAGGTCAGGTCACAGATCTCTCAGTGGGTGAGCATCTGGGGGACAGTGACCACCGCTCCCTGGCCTTTATAATTATCATGGAAATTATGAGGCTATAAGGCTAGAACTTGCGGGTGTGAATTGGGATGATGTTTTTGCAGGGAAATGTACTATGGACATGCGGTCGATGTTTAGAGATCTCTTGCAGGACGTAAGGGATAAATTTGTCCCGGTGAGGAAGGAATGGTAGGGTGAAGGAACCATGGGTGACAAGTGAGGTGGAAAATCCAGTCAGGTGGAAGAAGGCAACATACATGAGGTTTAGGAAGCAAGGATCAGATGGGTCTAGTGAGGAATATAGGGAAGCAAGAAAAGAGCTTAAGAAGGGGCTGAGAAGAGCAAGAAGGGGGCATGAGAAGGCCTTGGCGAGTAGGGTAAAGGAAAACGCCAAGGCATTCTTCAATTATGTGAAGAAAAAAAGGATGACAGGAGTGAAGGTAGGACCGATTAGAGATAAAGGTGGGAAGATGTGCCTGGAGGCTGTGGAAGTGAGCGAGGTCCTCAATGAATACTTGTCTTTGGTATTCACCAATGAGAGGGAACTTGATGATGGTGAGGACAATATGAGTGAGGTTGATGTTCTGGAGCATGCTGATATTAAGGGAGAGGAGGTGTTGGAGTTGTTAAAATACATTAGGACGGATAAGTCCCCGGGGCCTGATGGAATATTCTCCAGGCTGCTCCACGAGGCGAGAGAAGAGATTGCTGAGCCTCTGGCTAGGATCTTTATGTCCTCGTTGTCCACGGGAATGGTACCGGAGGATTGGAGGGAAGCGAATGTTGTTCCCTTGTTTAAAAAAGGTAGTAGGGATAGTCCGGGTAATTATAGACCAGTGAGCCTTACGTCTGTGGTGGGAAAGCTGTTGGAAAAGATTCTTAGAGATAGGATCTATAGGCATTTAGAGAATCATGGTCTGATCAGGGACAGTCAGCATGGCTTTGTGACGGGCAGATCGTGTCTAACAAGCCTGATAGAGTTCTTTGAGGAGGTGACCAGGCATATAGATGAGGGTAGTGCAGTGAATGTGATCTATATGGATTTTACTAAGGCATTTAACTAGGTTCCACACGGTAGGCTTATTCAGAAAGTTAGAAGGCATGGGATCCAGGGAAGTTTGGCCAGGTGGATTCAGAATTGGCTTGCCTGCAGAAGGCAGAGGGTGGTGGTGGAGGGAGTACATTCAGATTGGAGGATTGTGACTACTGGTGTCCCACAAGGATCTGTTCTGGGACCTCCACTTTTCGTGATTTTTAAACGACCTGGATGTAGGGGTAGAAGGGTTGGTTGGCAAGTTTGCAGATGACACAAAGGTTGGTGGTGTTGTAGATAGTGTAGAGGATTGTCAAAGATTGCAGAGAGACATTGATAGGATGCAGAAGTGGGCTGAGAAGTGGCAGATGGAGTTCAACCCGGAGAAGTGTGAGGTGGTACACTTTGGAAGGAAAAACTCCAAGGCAGAGTACAAGGTAAATGGCAGGATACTTGGTAGTGTGGAGGAGCAGAGGGATCTCGAGGTACATGTCCACAGATCCCTGAAAGTTGCCTCACAGGTGGATAGGGTAGTTAAGAAAGCTTATGGATGTTAGCTTTCATAAGTCGAGGGATAGAGTTTAAGAGTCGCGATGTAATGATGCAGCTCTATAAAACTCTGGTTAGGCCACACTTGGAGTACTGTGTTCAGTTCTGGTTGCCTCACTATAGGAAGGATGTGGAAGCATTGGAAAGGGTACAGAGGAGATTTACCAGGATGCTGCCTGGTTTAGAAAGTATGCATTATGATCAGAGATTAAGGGAGCTAGGGCTTTACTCTTTGGAGAGAAGGAGGATGAGAGGAGACATGATAGAGGTGTACAAGATAATAAGAGGAATAGATAGAGTGGATAGCCAGCGCCTCTTCCACTGCTCAATACAGGAGGACATGGCTTTAAGGTAAGGGGTGGGAAGTTCAAGGGGATATTAGAGGAAGGTTTTTTACTCAGAGAGTGGTTGGTGCGTGGAATGCACTGCCTGAGTCAGTGGTGGAGGCAGATACACTAGTGAAGTTTAAGAGACTACTAGACAGGTATATGGAGGAATCTAAGGTGGGGGCTTATATGGGAGGCAGGGTCTGAGGGTCGGCACAACATTGTGGGCCGAAGGGCCTGTACTGTGCTGTACTATTCTATGTTCTATGTTCTAAATTCTTTGAGATTACAAGTAGGATAGATAAAGGAGATGCAGTGGATGTTGTATATTTGGACTTTCAGAAGGCCTTTGACAAGGTGCCTCACATGAGGCTGTTTACCAAGTTCAGAGCCCATGGTATTACAGGAAAGTTACTTACATGGTTAGAGCATTGGCTTATTAGTAAGAGGCAGCGAGTGGGAATAAAAGGATGCTTTTCTGATTGGCTGGCAGTGACTATTGGTGTTCCACAGCGATCAGTGTTGTGACCACTTCTTTTTATGCTATATATCAATGATTTAGTAAAGGCATCCGTTAGTCTTGCAAGACCATGGATCTGCGCCTGGAAAGTCTTCACCCTCCAGGGCGCAGGCCTGGGCAAGGTTGTATGGAAGACCAGCAGTTGCCTATGCTGCAAGTTTCCCCTCTCCAGGGGAAGGGCATTAGGACCCATACAGCTTGGCACCAGTGTTGTCGCAGAGCAATGTGTGATTAAGTGCCTTGCTCAAATTCACAACACGTTCCCTCGGCTGGGGCTCAAACTCACGACCTTCAGGACGTTAGTCCAATACCTTAACCACTTGGCCACGTGCCCACACATCGATGATTTAGATGATGGAATAGATGGCTTTGTTGCCAAGTTTGCAGATGATACGAAGATTGGTGGAGGGGCTGGTAGTGTTGAGGAAACAGGTAGGATACAGAAGGACTTAGACAGATTAGGAGAATGGGCAAGAAAGTGGCCAATGAAATACAATGTTGGAAAATGCATGGTCATGCACTTTGGTAGTAGAAATAAATGTGCGGACTATTTTGTAAACGGGGAGAAAATCCAGGAATCTGAGGTACGGAGGGACTTGGGAGTCCTTGTGCAGAACACCCTGAAGTTTAACTTGCAGGTTGAGTTGGTGGTGAGGAAGGCAAATGCCATGTTAGCATTCACTTCAAGAGGCCTAGAATACAAGAGCAAGGATGTGTTGCTGAGACTTTACAAGGCACTGGCGAGGCCTCACCTTGAGTACTGTGAACAGTTTTGGGCCCCTCATCTTAGGAAAGATGTGCTCGCATTGGAGAGGGTCCAGAGGAGGTTCACAAGGATGATTCCAGGAATGAAAGGGTTATCTTATGAGGAGCATTTGATGGCTCTGGGTTTGCACTCGCTGGAATTCAGAAGGATGACGGGGGATCTCTTTGAAGCCTTTTGAATGTTGAAAGTCCTAGACAGGGTAGATGTGGAAAGGATGTTTCCCATGGTGGGAGAGTCTAGGGCAAGAGCGCACAGCCTCCCTTTCAAAATAGAGATCCGGAGAAATTTCTTTAACCAAAGGGTGGTAAATTTGTGGAATTTGTTGCCACATGCAGCTGTGGAGGCCAGGTCTTTGGGTGTATTTAAGGCAGAGATTGATAGGTTCTTGATTGGACATGGCATCAAAGGTTACAGGGAGAAGGCCAGGAACTGGGATTGAGGAAATAGAAAATAAGGGTCAGCCATGATTGAATGGTGGAGCAGACTCGATGGACCAGATGGCCTAATTCTGCTCCTATGTCTTATGGTCTAAATTCTACAGCCAGTGCAGAGCTAACAGTGTGAAAACTCTTGCTAGTATTTGTGGGATGCTGGGGGTGGGGGAGGGTGGGGCGGTGGTATTAACAATCAAATCTCAAGAGTATTGCTTTACATTTAAGTATTCTACTTTTTTTTAAGATTTTCAAAAGTTGTGACAAAAATAAGAAATGTTGGAAAGAGTCAGGCTGTAACTGTAGAAGGAGAAACTAAGTGTTTCAGGTCTGGGACACTTCAGCAGAAATGGAGGTGGTTGAAATGATATTAAATTTTTGTCTGATAAATCAATCACAGAGATAATTTCAACACTGATTTTACAACAGTAATTATATTGGCTTCACTGAAATTGAAACATAATTGAAATTATATTGGCTTCATTGCCCTCACAACAGGAGGCACCCAGCACTCAAGTGTTGCACTGAGCTGTCTTAATCAGGAAAATGTGGCTACGGGGATCAGAGGGTATGGAGGGAAGGCTGGTGCAGGGTTCTGAGTTGGATGATCAGCCACGATCATAATAAATGGCAGTGCAGGCTCGAAGGGCCGAATGGCCTACTCCTGCACCTATTTTCTATGTTTCTATGTTTCAAACCTGAAAGTGCGTCCAAACGCTTCAATTCCCATCCCTCGTGTAAAGCAGTAGGCCTTCCACAATCAGGCATTGCTCCTCGACTGACCCGGTGCCCGACCTCCCGCTTATCAGTAAAGGACTTCCCTATAGCACTGTCCTAAAGTGTGCATTAAGGAAGTCTTTGCAGAGAGCCCAGGTTGTAAAGCGAAAGCTCCCTGATACAATACATGGATAAATCTCACTCATGCTGGGCTTACCTGCCATTCTTTACACTCTGGGTGCTCTGTTAGTTTGAACAGGGTGATTGCGTTAAATAATTGCCAGAACTGCAAAGCAAGATGAGCATCAGGTTAGCCAACAGCCTATTGTCAGTGCTCTGGGGTTGTCTACGTCCCTTCCCTGTTGAGAGGGAGTGCACACCGTGCCTAGGTACCCATTTGCATTCACACAGCTTGTTGTCTGTTGCATACTGAATGAACGCCCAAGTTGGTGCAGTCTTTCACGGATTATATTATGGTTACTATTCCATTACAGATTTACTGAGTATGCCACAAGACAATGAATCTCTAGGATGTATATCGTGACATATGTACTTTGATTTACTTTTCTTTGAACTTTGATATGAAGGGACACCTCCCCCTTTTGGACATGTGGAACGCACACTTCTCCTCTACACACAGCTGAGCTGCAGGAATATTAACCCACAGGTCCAGGACCTGGCTCTGGGCCTGAATTCCGCATCCAATTTCTCGCTGCGTTGGAGACGCCAGAGGCAGCAGTCGCTGGAACCTGGCACAACAACCCGCCTGCGGGAGGAGTGAGAAAACAAGGTGCTGGAGGAAGTTAGTGGACAGGCAGGATCTGTTCAGGGAAATGGACAATGGAAATTTTGGATCGAGATCCATCACCTGATGGAAGGTTTCAATCCCAAATGTTGACAATACCATTCCTCCCACAGATGCTGCTCAGCCTGCCGAGATTCCCCCCCCCCCCACCCCCAGATTGTTTCTCACTGTGTATCCCGGCTCCTCTTGCGAGCTATTGACTTGCACTGGGATACATTTCTGATAACCCTCTGTAATCTCATGTCAGTGGCTATTCGCTGTGCACAACACCAGGACATAGACTTTGGCTGTCACAAGGCCATGCAGTCATGTGCCCAATCCTAACTCAGCCACTGAGCACACTTCCCAGCACTGGCCACCAGACGGGGCACTTCAGCCCGAGTCCAAAGCTCAAATTAATGTCCCTGCTCCCACAGCCAACACAGCTGGTTCAAGGCCGATCACGGACTACACTTGGGACCTCAATTTGACAACAGCAATTATTTCAAAATGACTCACGTGACCGAAGAACAGGAACGGGAGGAGAAAGGTGAGGCCTCTCCACATCCATGACTGGAATCCTTCTGTAAAGACAAATCCCAGAGCCATTTCGGGGTCAACTCTTCCCAAGAACCCAAACATTTGATGTCAGACTGTCTTTAAACTTTGAAAGTTTAGCTTTTACGTCGTCTCTGATCTATAAAACGTCGAATTTACTGAGCTGTCCTCATGTAACAGGAATAGAGGAAGTGTGTAATCCCCGCTATCATACCAAAGACTTACTTTGGGTCTTCTACCTCAGCACCATCGTTCTTACAACGTGCAACAGTGACATCCTCTGGGGAAGTGGGAGAAAGGTTGGCGGGCAGCCGTGACAGCAAATTCTAAAGGCTCACTCGGTACGCAACTGCAGACTCTCAGAGTAAATGGCTCGTGTGAACGGAAAGGCCCCTTTCTATGCTGTTTGACTCCAGGATTGTATACGAAATGATACGGCACCCAGAATCACCACTTACGGTATACTTAAAGTGCAGGCCGATCGCTTCTTGATTAGTAAGGACTTCAGTGTTACGGGGCCGGGGGGGGGGGGGGAGGCAGGAGTATGGGGTTGAGACGGGGAGTCAGTCAGCCGTGATCGAATGGTGGAGCAGACATGATGAACCAAATGGCCTCACACTGCTCCTATGCCTTGATATCCAACTCATTCATAACGTCACGTTATCTAAAGGGACTAGGCAGAAATGTAAGGGTATTCATTAAGTCACTGGGCAAGTCCAAGGTCGGAGAAATCATCACCCGTTTATTACCCTTGTCTATACACACAAAAGATTATTCAATACTAAAACTTGTAAATTAATCTTGAATGTTAATGCACAGGAACGACTGACTTCAAGCAAGCAGCATCCAGCTTGTTGGCGCTGTCCTGATCCTCCCGCTCCTTGACGTGAGCTGGTGTTGAGTGGACTTACCTACGGTCAAGTCCATGTTGTGCCTCTCTCCCAAGGCTCGGAGTCGGTACAGACAGCCGCTCTGATAGTAGTACTGCAGAAACTGCACAAAGCCTGCACGACACAAGCAGACCGTGGGTCAGGACCCCAACAGCCAAGAAATAACAGCCCTTCTGCATCTATCACTGCAAAGGATATGGTTTAAAAGGTCCTATTGTACCCCTGTACCATGGGGGAGAGGGTCCTCGAGCCCCCTTTCACACGGGGAGCTTGATGCCAGGCTTTAATGTTATAACAGATAAAATGATCAGTCACAGACACAATACTATTCCAATTCAGGAAACTCGGCTGACAGTTTTCACATACCCAGTCCTGGACAGTTAATGATCCTGCTACACCAGCCACCAGGAGAGGATCCATGTATTTGGCGTCATGAAAGTGCTACATGTCCCGAAAGAGTTGTCACCTCTGCTCTGGGGGACTTGTGGGCGCCAGACCACAGTCATGAACTCACGTCATGGCTCAGACTTTCCGCACTGCCTTGTCCCATTCCTTGGGAAGCATTACCCAGAAATGTGAGGTTCACCAAGATGAAGTCGAAGAAAGCACACTTACACAGAGCCCGCCACAGCTCTAGCACGGGGAAAGGAGCCCGAGGGTGGTCAATGGGTAGAAAGAGAAGTTACTGCCGGGAGGGGGTGTTGGCAAGCACGTGAAATGTAACCATCAGCTCAGCTACGATCTTAGTGAATGGTGACGCAAACTCCAGTAGGCCACTGATTGATATGTTGATCCATATGCTTTGAATGACTGGATTACGAGGAGCTTTGAAGATACAGGTTAACTGCCTGGTAGTTTCAGAGACAGAACAAAGAGTTTCTAAAGAAGAATCAGTTTTCCAGGGATGAATTAGTTGACTTCAGCTAGATTATTTAGCTTTTTACTATGCCACAGGGTGAACCATACAGCTCCGAATACGACTCCATCAATGTCCCAGGAGTTAAACACTGCATCAGGGAGCACCCAGAACTCAATTTTAGCACACACTGACTTGGACATGCCAAGAAGAGCCATGCCGACTGGAGACACTGCACACCTTGCAGCGCCCGGTGAGGGAGGGGTGGCGTGCAACAATGGTCTACTTACTCTGGTACATGGAGAACGAGAGGAACTGGTTACGAAACAGCTGGTACATCTTCGAGTCGGGCCTAGAGACAACAGAGCTACACTTGTGACTTTGCCCACCACATGAAAAATGTAACCTCTGTCAGGATTCCAGGGTTTTTACTGAAAGCTCGGTAACACAATCGGACAAGAAATTGAAGCAGCAGGAAACTATTAGACCCAATAAGATCACAGGTGATCTTGCTGCACCTTCCTGCACAACCCCATAGTCCCTGACACCCCTACATCTATTGATAAAGGTACAGAAAATCATGGAGATACAAGAGATTGCAGATGGTGGAACCTGGAGCAATACAAAAGGCGTTGGAGGAAATCAGAAGGTCAGGAAGTATCTATGGAGGGAAAGGGGAAAGGACTTGATCTGAAACACCGATTATCTACTTCCCTTCCTGGCTCACTGAGTTCCTCCAGAACCTTTTGTGTTGCCACATATAAAATTATGAGGGGTTAACTAGTTTGTCCCTTTCCCAGTATCAAATATGAGAGGGCACAAGCTTAAGGTGAGAGAGGGAATGTTTAAAGAAGATTTGTGATGCAATTGTTTCTCAGAAGTACATAGAGTATGTGCCTGGAACACACTGCTGAGGGAAGCGGGAAAATCTCATTGAAACCTATCAAATGTTGAAAGGCCTAAATAGAGGGGATGTTTCCCGTTATGGAGGAGTTTAGGACCAAAGGACACAGCCTCAGACAAGAGGGACGTCCATTGAGAATGGAGATGAGGAGGGATTTCTTTAGCTAGAGGGTGGTTGGTCTGCGGAATTCGTTGCCACAGGCAGCTGTGGAGGCCAAGTCAAGCCGCAGCTTGGAAGGTGTGGAAAGGTTATGGGGAGAAGGCAGGAAAATGGGGTTGAGAGGAAAAATGGATCAGCCATGATGAAATGGCAGAGCATTCACGATGGGCTGAATGGCCTAACTCTGCTCCTATATCTTATGGTTTATGTGCAGGTACATGAGATTAAGGGCTGGCTGGTGGCATAGTGGCATCAGCACTGGACTTCAGGGCAGATGGTTCTGAGTTCAAACCCAGCCGGGTCCCAACCTGGGCAGCAGCAGTATCTGCGCAATCTGCTTCCATATCTTGCCATGAAAACCCTATGGACCCTGTGGTCAATGTCACAAAGAGTCAGGCTTGACTAAACAACTAAACAAATATGAGACCAATCTAAACTAACGTCATAGTCATTGTGGACCGAATGGCCTATTCGATGGGTAACAGGCAGTGAAGATTTTGCCTGTGATTTATGGATCAAACAAATTTCAAGACCTTTCCAGCAGGACCTGCTGAAGCTCCGTGTTCAATCAGATCAGCATAGTGGACAATGGAGTGTATGAATCTAGTGCCCACTACAGAAACGTTGTCAACCCCCCAAGGTCATGGAAGGATTGTCCAAAATCCACTCGTCTGGACAGCTGTCTGTTGTCAGCATTACAGTTGCAAAGTTAGATGGTGCAGGAAATCGACAAGGTGATTTCAGGGGTGCAGCAACACCTCATCTGCTGGAGGCACTCAACATCTGCAGGAGGAAAGGAACTGCCAAAACCCTGCATCAGGACAGAGCGAGAAATGACCCGTAAATGAGATACACGAGTCAGACTCAGAAGTGGAAACGGAAGAAGGGAAAAGAAAATGACAGTGATATGGAGAGAGTGAAACGAAATTTAAAGCGGGTTTAATCAGACTGTTCCTGGGAGGTTCATTCTAACTGAAATATAGTGGGGAAAACACACTTACAAACCCATTCCCCCCTCCCCACTCACACCCCCACACCCCTCCACCCCCTTCCCACACAACCGGAACCCCCTCCTCCCCTCACACCCCCACATCCCCCAACCCCCTCCCCACTCACACCCCCACCCTCTCACCCCCACACTCCTCCACCCCCTCCCCTCACACCCCCACACCCCCCAACCCCCTCCCCACTCACACCCCCACCCTCTCACCCCCACACCCCTCCACCCCCTCCCCACACAACCTGAACCCCTTCCTCCCCACACCAACCTCCTCCTCACTCACACCAACCCCGTTCCCCTTCACAGCCCCAAACCCCTCCCCACTCACACCCCCACCCGCTCACCCCCACACCCCTCCACCCCCTTCCCATACAACCCGAACCCTCTCCTCCCCTCACACCTCCACACCCCTCACCCCCTCCCCACTCACACCCCCACCCTCTCACCACCACACCCCGCCACCCCCTTCCCACACAACCCGAACCCTCTCCTCACCTCATACCCCCACACCCCTCCAACCCTCCCCACAGAACCTGAACCCCTCCTCCCCCCACACCCCTTCAGCTCCTCCCCACTCACACCCCCACACAACCCGAACCCCCTCCTCTCCTCACACCCCCACATCCCCCAACCCCCTCCCCACTCACACCCCTACCCTCTCACCCACACACTCCTCCACCCCCTCACCACACAACCCGAACCCACCTCCCCTCACACCCCCACACCCCCCAACCCCCTCCCCACTCACACCCCCACCCTCTCACCCCCACACTCCTCCACCCCCTCCCCTCACACCCCCACACCCCCCAACCCCCTCCCCACTCACACCCCCACCCTCTCACCCCCACACCCCTCCACCCCCTCCCCACACAACCTGAACCCCTTCCTCCCCACACCAACCTCCTCCTCACTCACACCAACCCCGTTCCCCTTCACAGCCCCAAACCCCTCCCCACTCACACCCCCACCCTCTCACCCCCACACCCCCTCCACCCCCTTCCCATACAACCCAAACCCTTTCCTCCCCTCACACCTCCACACCCCTCACCCCCTCCCCACTCACACCCCCACCCTCTCACCACCACATCCCGCCACCCCCTTCCCACACAACCCGAACCCTCTCCTCACCTCACACCCCCACACCCCTCCAACCCTCCCCACAGAACCTGAACCCCTCCTCCCCCCACACCCCTTCAGCTCCTCCCCACTCACACCCCCACACAACCCGAACCCCCTCCTCTCCTCACACCCCCACATCCCCCAACCCCCTCCCCACTCACACCCCTACCCTCTCACCCCCACACTCCTCCACCCCCTCACCACACAACCCGAACCCCCCTCCCCTCACACCCCCCAACCCCCTCCCCACTCACAACCCCACACCCCTCCACCCCCTCCCCACACAACCCGAACCCCCTCCTCCCCACACCAACCTCCTCCTCACTCACACCAACCCCGTTCCCCTTCACAGCCCCAAACCCCTCCCCACTCACACCCCCACCCTCTCACCCCCACACCCCTCCACCCCTTCCCACACAACCCGAACCCCCTCCTCCCCTCACACCCCCACATCCCCCAACCCCCTCCCCACTCACACCCCTACCCTCTCACTCCCACACTCCTCCAACCCCTTCCCACACAACCCGAACCCTCTCCTCACCTCACACCCCCACACCCCCCAACCCCCTCCCCACTCACACCCCCACCCTCTCACCCCCACACCCCTCCACCCCCTCCCCACACAACCTGAACCCCCTCCTCCCCACACCAACCTCCTCCTCACTCACACCAACCCCGTTCCCTTTCACAGCCCCAAACCCCTCCCCACTCACACCCCCACCCTCTCACCACCACACCCCTCCACCCCCTTCCCACACAACCCAAACCCTCTCCTCACCTCACACTCCCACACCCCTCCAACCCTCCCCACAGAACCTGAACCCCTCCTCCCCCACACCCCTTCAGCTCCTCCCCACTCACACCCCCACACAACCCGAACCCCCTCCTCTCCTCACACCTCCACATCCCCCAACCCCCTCCCCACTCACACCCCTACCCTCTCACCCCACACTCCTCCACCCCCTCCCCACACAACCCGAACCCCCCCTCCCCTCACAGCCCCAAACCCCTCCCCACTCACACCCCCACCCTCTCACCACCACACCCCTCCACCCCCTTCCCACACAACCCAAACCCTCTCCTCACCTCACACCCCCACACCCCTCCAACCCTCCCCACAGAACCTGAACCCCTCCTCCCCCACACCCCTTCAGCTCCTCCCCACTCACACCCCCACACAACCCGAACCCCCTCCTCTCCTCACACCCCCACATCCCCCAACCCCCTCCCCACTCACACCCCTACCCTCTCACCCCCACACTCCTCCACCCCCTCACCACACAACCCGAACCCCCCTCCCCTCACACCCCCACACCCCCCAACCCCCTCCCCACTCACACCCCCACACCCCTCCACCCCCTCCCCACACAACCCGAACCCCCTCCTCCCCACACCAACCTCCTCCTCACTCACACCAACCCCGTTCCCCTTCACAGCCCCAAACCCCTCCCCACTCACACCCCCACCCTCTCACCCCCACACCCCTCCACCCCTTCCCACACAACCCGAACCCCCTCCTCCCCTCACACCCCCACATCCCCCAACCCCCTCCCCACTCACACCCCTACCCTCTCACTCCCACACTCCTCCAACCCCTTCCCACACAACCCGAACCCTCTCCTCACCTCACACCCCCACACCCCCCAACCCCCTCCCCACTCACACCCCCACCCTCTCATCCCCACACCCCCCAACCCCCTCCCCACACAACCCGAACCCCCCCTCCCCTCACACCCCCACACCCCCCAACCCCCTCCCCACTCACACCCCCACCCTCTCACCCCCACACCCCTCCACCCCCTCCCCACACCAACCTCCTCCTCACTCACACCAACCCCGTTCCCTTTCACAGCCCCAAACCCCTCCCCACTCACACCCCCACCCTCTCACCACCACACCCCTCCACCCCCTTCCCACACAACCCAAACCCTCTCCTCACCTCACACCCCCACACCCCTCCAACCCTCCCCACAGAACCTGAACCCCTCCTCCCCCACACCCCTTCAGCTCCTCCCCACTCACACCCCCACACAACCCGAACCCCCTCCTCTCCTCACACCTCCACATCCCCCAACCCCCTCCCCACTCACACCCCTACCCTCTCACCCCCACACCCCTCCACCCCCTCCCCACACAACCCAAACCCCCTCCTCCCCACACCAACCTCCTCCTCACTCACACCAACCCCGTTCCCGTTCACAGCCCCAAACCCCTCCCCACTCACACCCCCACCCTCTCACCACCACACCCCTCCACCTCCTCCCCACACAACCTGAACCCCCTCCACCCCCCACCCCTTCACCTCCTCCCCACTCACACCCCCACACAACCCGAATCCCCTCCTCCCCTCATACCCCCAAACCCCCTCCTCACTCACACCCCCGAACCCCTCCTCCCTCACAACCCCCAATGCCCTCCCCACTCGGCTCCAAACATCCTCCCCCAGTCTCCCACACACCTCAGCTCCTCTTCACTGACAACAGCTCCCCACCCCACCCCACTCCACCATGCCACACCCTGTAGTGAAGGTCAGTCACTTGTGGTGCACCAGGACATGGTGAAAGCTGAGCACACCCACAGGGGCTGCACTCACCAGGTTAACATCACGCCCGAGAGGAAAGCCGAAACGTAGTGGTGCATCACCCACCAGCCTTTAATCCTGGGGGAATGTGGAAACACGATTGATTAGTAGAGCAAGCGCAAACCTCAGCAACAACATCCACTCCACAGAAAGGACACTCTGAGTTATCAGCTTCTGGCCACTTGTGTCCGCTATCCCAGACTAGGAGGTGATGCACTTCCTTGTCTGGGGCAGCGGCCAGGGTTACTGAACTCCTACCAGCTTGGCCCCGGCTGTGCAGAAGGCCGAGGTCCTGTTGCTCGCTGACCACCGACCTCCAGTGGTACGGCTGGTAGACGAGGAGACTCAGGGTTCAACTCCAACCTCGGCCACTGTCTGCGTGGGGTTTGCACGCTCTCCCTGGGACAGCTGAGGTTTCCCACACACGTTCCAGGTTCCTCCTGGTAATCCGATGGCTAACCAGTGGCAGAATGAGGGTAATGGTCCACAAAGCACCCTGCCAGCAAAGAATGAGCGTGACACGATTGCAGCCTAGCTCAAGACAAAGGACAGCCGGGGGTTAACGGCGATGTTTACAAAGGCAAATCAGCTGTAATGAAATGAGCATGTGAATCTAACAAATACTGAAAGGTCTGACTTGAATAAACTTGGAGAGGATGGTCTTACAGTGCTGGAATCTAGAATTCGAGGGCACAACCTCAGAATAGAAGGATATCCCTTTAAGGCAGAGACGAGGAAGAATTTCTTTAGCCAGAGGGTGGAATTGATTGAAGGCCAAGTTATTTGGTATATTTAAAGTTCAAGGTAAATTTATTATCAAAGTACATATATGTCACCATGAGATTCACCTTGTGCAGGCATATTCAGTGAGTCTAATAACCAGAATAGAATCCCAGTGTGCAAAAGACAATAAACTGTTCAAATACAAAAAGAAAGAAATAATAATAAATAAACAATAAAATATCGAGAGCATAAGACGAAGAGTCCTTAAAAGTGAGCCCATTGGTTGTGGAAACATTTGAACCGTGGGGCAAATGAAGTGAAGTTCAAGAGCCTGATGGTAGAGGAGCAACAACTGTTCCCGAACTTGGTGGCGTGAGTCTTGAGGCTCCTGTACTTCTTCCTCAGCGAGAAGAGAGCATGACCTGGGTGGTGGGGATCGCTGACAATGGACGCTGCTTTCCTGTGACAACACTCCGTGTAGATGTGTTCAATGGTGGGTAGGGCTTTACCCGTGATGGACTGAGCCATATCCACTTTTTGGAGGCACTTCCATTTAAGGGCATTAGAGTTTCCATGCCAGGCCATGATGCAAACAGTAAATACACTCTCCGCTATACAGTACATCTATAAAAAAAATCATCGAAGTTTTAGATGCCAGGCCGAATTTTTGAAAACTCCTCAGGAAGTAGAGGTGCTGCTGTGCTTTTTTCATAATTACACTTAAGTGCTGGGACAGGTCCTCTGAAATGATAACACTGAGGAATTCAAAGTTCCTGACCCTCTCCACCTCTCATCCCATGTTGACAACTGGCTCATAGACCTCTAGTTTCCTCCTCCTAGAGTCAGCAATCAGCTCTTCGCTCTTGCTGACATTAAGTGCAAGGTGATTGTTGTGGCACCACTCAGCCAGATTTTCAATCTCCCTCCTATGTGCTGGTTCATCACCACCTTCGATTTGGCCTACAACAATGGTGTTGTCACCAAGACCTCGCCTGGCTGGCAGTGAGAGGGGCCCTCCCAGTCAGAGCCCTCCTGTACGCCCGGAACGTCGTCTCTGCACCCCGCTGCCCACGGGAGGACTGCAGTGAGGAGGAGTCTGTGACCCAGCTCTTCGCACACTGTCAGTTCGCAAAGAGGGTGTGGAGAAGGATGGACGGGCTGGTGTCACGTTTCATCCCCAGCAGCTGCATAACATATCCCTTTAAGGCAGAGACGAGGAAGAATTTCTTTAGCCAGAGGGTGGAATTCATTGGAGGCCAAGTTATTTGGTATATTTAAAGTTCAAGGTAAATTTATTATCAAAGTACATATAAATCACCATGAGATTCACCTTATGCAGGCATAATCTGATCTACGGGCTGTTCCCGGGGACGCACACGGAGACCTACATCCGGTGCTGCTGGCAGATCATCAACTCGGTGAAAGACGCTCTAACTTGATGATCTACCAGCAACATGGAGATGTCTGTGGGAGAATGCTGCCGACTGGCACATTCTCAGCTGCAGGAGTACGTGCTGAGGGACGCCCTGAAACTTGGGGCAGCCACTGCAAGGGCCCGGTGGGGAAGGACCACAGTTTAGGGTTCTTCACCCGTGGGAGTGGGAGGGGTTGGGTGGCAGGTAGTATACGCCCAACAATGATGTGGTAAGGTGAACAACTGGACCGCCACGTGGGTGGCCATAAGTATGCATATGTACTGACTATAATGGAAACGTATGTAAAGGATGGAAAGTTATTGAATGGTTTATTGTATATAATTTTATTTCTGAATAAAGTATATTTTGAAATATAAAACAAAATGGTGTTGCCAGCAAACTTCAATATGGCATTGGGGCTGTGCTTAGCTACATGGTCATAAGTGTAATTTGAGCTTTGAAGTGCAAAGTAAGCAGAGCAGGGAGATGAGCGCACCGCCTTGAGGTGCATCTGTGCTGATGGAGATTGTGGAGGAGGTGCTGTTGCCAATCCAAACTGACTAGGATGTGCAAATAAGGCAATCGAGGATCCAATTGCATGGGGACGTATTGAGGCCAAGGTCTTGAAGCTTTCTGATCAGTTTTGGGGGGATGATGGTAGTGAATGCCGAGCTGTAGTCAATAAAGATCGTCCTGATGTGTGCATTAAAGCGGAGGTTGGTAGGTTCTTGATTAGTAAGGGTGTCAAAGGTTAAGGGGAGAAAGCAAGAGAACGGGGTTTAGAGGAGATAATAAACCAGCCATGACAAAATGGGCCGAACGGCCTAATTCTCCTCCTATGTCTGGTGGTCACTGATGACTGTTTTCGCTGGAGCACCGGAGGCTGAGGGAGAGCTGATCGAGGTTTACAAGATTACGAGAGGCATAGATAGATAGACAGGGAGTATCTGTTTCCCAGCGTTGAAATGTCTAATCAGAGGACATGCATTGAAGGGGAGAGGGGGTAGGTTCAAAGGGGATGAGACAGGTAATTTTTTGTCCTCTAAGAGTCTTGGATGTCTGAAATATCTGCCTGGTATGTGGAAGAGGAAAATATATTGGGGGCTTTTAAAAGACATTTGGATAGGCACATGAACTGTGAGGATGGAGGGATATGGACATGGTGCAGGTAGGAGGAATTAGTGTTTGGGTGTGTAAGGGGGTTTCGTCTTTTACTGTGTAGGCTAATTAAAATGGCTTATTTGTTACATTATACTTGGGAATGCTTCTTTGTTATGTTAAACGCTGAGAAAGTTTTGCGCTGTCAGCTTGTTTTGGGTTAGGGGGTGATAAGATGATGTTACGAACCAATTGGGATAGTTGTTATGATTTTGGTGTATCTGGAAGATTTGGATGCGCGGGGTTTTGGAGGGAGAAAGCAGGAGAGAGAGACAGAGAATGGACCAGGTGCTGTGAGTCCGCTAACGGGGTTGGACCCCGAGGAGGACGTTCGGCGAGGAGAGGAGACGGAGACAGACTCGTGTGGAGCGTCTGGTCGACCACCATTGTTGGTCCCAGGCGGCCGGTCGAGGTGGTCCGAGGAGTCACAGGGTGAAGAAGAAGGGTCCCGAGCTCCAACTGTTAGTGCACGAAGAGATTGAACTTTGATAAGTGTGGCGCCTTTTATATTTTATTCTCTATTAATTATATAGTTCCAGTAATATCTATAAACTGTAAATCATTTAATCGTATCTGGTGTATTGTCTGTTATTTGGGCGGGGTGGGGTACATCACACAGCATCCACACAAACTATTTACCCAGTTTGGCGGGGCC
Organism: Mobula hypostoma; assembly: GCF_963921235.1. Classification (NCBI taxonomy): domain Eukaryota; kingdom Metazoa; phylum Chordata; class Chondrichthyes; order Myliobatiformes; family Myliobatidae; genus Mobula; species Mobula hypostoma. The sequence continues at coordinate 46,625,655 of NC_086119.1, read as the reverse complement.
GAGGGCTGTTTCCCCAGACGACAGCGAGCCGAGCGACCCTGAGGGTGGCCAGGAGACTACAGGTGTTTTCGATTTGCTTTTTAGCTAGTCCAGCACAACACTGTGGGCCGAATGGCCTGTTTTGCGCTGTTCTGTGTTCTCTTATATTCACATCCATGGCTTCAGTAGCAGGGGGAAGAGGTAACGGGTTTGAGGTGTGAAGTCCTTGTGTGACTGTCAGGAGACACCAATCTTATCCTTCAGTGTACTAGATTGGCCCACCACCAACAACCAAGGCAATTCATGATGAAAGCGAAAATGAAGACGGTAATGGAACATCTGATGGTCCAGTTGTACGGGGATGAAAGTGGATGAAGTAGGTCAGATCAGGACTTGACTATCAATGCAGCATCGACTCAACAGAAGGGACAAGAGGGAGAAACAGGATTCATCTCCTTACTAAGTCCTTGAGCCTGGCGTGAGAACCTTGGAATGACATTCAGAAGGACATGCACCCTCTGGGCCTCAGAGAATTTGGCCATGACGGGGAATATATTGTGCAAGGGTGTGAGTGCTTGCATAACAAAAACTCTGCAGAAGGAACTCAGGAGCTGAGAAAGGGTTTGACCTCAAATACTGACAACGCTTTTCCTCCTACTAGGATCCCCCAGCAGACTGTTGCTCCAGATTGCAGCATCTGCTGTCTCTTGTGTCTCCTCTGAATCCTTGTACTTTGTCTTGGAAAGAATTGTAAGTGATTGAGCACTTCTAAATTCACTAGTTGTGAGCAGTGCAGACATCCCACCTCTCCCGGAAGTTCCGGGAGCCTCCCACATATTAATAGTGGCTCCCTGATGCCCACAAATTATATACAATATCATGGAAATCAAATTTTTTGAGAGCGAGCGAGAGAGAGCGAAAGCAAGCAAGCAAGCGAGAGAAAGCAAGTGAGAGAGAGAGCGCGAGAGAGCAAGAGAGAAAGCAAGCGAGAACGCTTGAGAGCGCACGAGTGACAAGAGAGAGCGCGAGCGAGAGCGCACCATGATAGAGTGTTACAAAAAAATATATAAAACGTATGTCACCCCAGACCACACTAAAGTGTACCCCTGCCTTATTGGGGTCAAAATAATGACAGTGTTGCTCGCTGCACTGTTTGCAACAGTGACTTTTCTATTGCCCATGGTGGGTTAAGACTGTAAAAGACATGTTGAGGTGAGTTTAACAGGTGTCATTCGTTCATTAGCATAGCTAACGTTATTTAAACTAGCTGGCTGGCTGCTAAGGAGCTACTCTATTGCAGACATCCCACCTCTCCAGGAAGTTCCGGGAGTCTCCTGCAAACTGATGGTGCTACCTCCCTGAAATGAGTTTTTGCAGGGTGGGATGTCTGGCAGTGCCTTGTGTATCAGGCACAAGTGCAGTACAACTCGGCTGTGACGCAGTAAAACACCGACCCCTAGTGGGGAAGCTCTGGCCTTGGGGCTCGGCTGTGATGCCTCTACACTTAATAAACACCAGCACCAATGCTTTAACCACAAGAGGCTTCAGGGTGAACTTTAAACAGAAACACAAAATAACATCTTTCAGCAGGCGAGCCAAAAGTAGCAAGACCTAAGGAACACCTCATAAGGAGAAAGGGAGCTGGAAGGATTGAGGAGGCAATTCTAGATTTCAGGCCTTCTCCGGCAGTGAAACTAAAGGATTAAATTTGGAGATAGTCTATGAGGCTGGAAATGAACCCCAGATATCCTGGGGGCAGTAAGGCTGGAGGAGGTTACAAATTGCAGGGCCATAGAGGGAGCTGAAAACAAGACCTGTGAACACAGGTCCAATGAACAAACAGGAATGAGTTGAAGGACAGTCAGAGCTAAGGACAGGGGAGAATGAGACAGCAGATCTGGACAGGACAGCTAACAAGCCTGTCTGAACAGGGCAGGAATTCCAGCAGCAAATGAGAAATGAGACCATGGGGAGGATTAACCACGCAATAGATGGATGGTTGGTCCCAGGCTGCTCTCAGATCAAACACCAACAGTTTGATTTAACCACGGAGAAGGAAACGGAGGTGGCAGCAGCTAACGAATGGAGCTGACGTTAGGGAGGGTGGACAACTTGTTCATGCCAGTACCCAGCTGAAGGGGGTTTCCACTCACTCACACTGATTGTCAGGAGGGCACTCTGACAGTCTGGAGGTGTCAGAGCGGAGGTGGAGCAGGAATGTGGGTATCACTGGACTTTCAAACAACGTTACTGAGTTGCAGCACAAGGGCAGCAAATAGGAGAGGGACAACGGGAAAGCACCAGAGGCTAGGGGAAGGGGAAGAGGAGCCATTAGTGGTGACCTTCAAGTCAAGCCTATTGTCATTTAAATATGTAAAAAAACATAAATAACCATATAATGTATATAGAAATGAGATGTTTCTTCGAACCAGAGTGTAAAGCACAGTAGCACACATAACACACGATAACTTATGAAGGCAAAGATAAAATCTATAGATGAATCACAGATAATTAACAAACTAAAGTGCCTAAATTAAATATTGCAAGGTATGGAACAGGTTAACCAGTGACCCTTTGAATGCAGCAGGGAGCTCAGAAGACTAACGGCCTGAGGGAAGAAACTGTTTCTCATCCTGACCCTGTTTGTTTTCATGCATCGTGGTGTACTGCCTGATGGTAGAAAGTCAAAGAGATTGCTGGATGGATGGGTGGGATCCTTTATAATACTAAGGGCCCTGGTGCTGAAAAATGTCCTTGATGAGCGCCCTCGGATCTTCCCAGCTGTCCTCACAGTCCTCTGTAGGGGCTTCCGGTCCGATGTTCAGCTGCTCCCATACCGGATGGAGATGCATTTGTCAGGATGCTCTCGATGGTGCTCCTGTAAAATACTGTTCAGATGGGTGGGGGGGGGGAGAAGAGGCCTTGCTTGCCTCGATCTTCTTAGGAATTGGAGGTGCTGCTGCGCCTTCTTGTCCAGGGAAGTGATATGAAGAGACCAGGTGAGGGAATCAGGAATCTGCCGCACTTGGCTCTCTCTACAGAGGAGACATGTATTTGCAGAGGGGGACAGCACCTTCTGTCACAGTTGGAAGGTGCTGGAAGTGTGGCTGTGGGCCAGACTATCAAAGGATGCAAACAGGTCAGGTAGACTGGTCTGTCGGTGCCAAGAGGCAGACAAGGGCCCACGTGCACAGAGGATCACTTCACATCCCTCAAATGTTAGTCCTGGCTGTCGGCCCAGTGGGTTGACAATTGTGCTCCTGAGATCTCCAACAGACAGCAATAGGGGTTAAACTGGGCAATGGTCTGTGCAAGTACAGACACATCGACAGTTACTTTTCCGCATATTTAAAAATCAAAAATGTGAACGCAAGACCACACAGCACAACAGTGAAGTTCGAAGATAATTGGAATGCTCAGCAGATCTTAAGTGGGAAGGGGGTCTGGTGTTGGGACACAATGACCTGGAGATTCTGTCCTACTCTCAACCTTCAGAACACAGCTTCTATCTATCTATCAGCCAATCACAGACAGCAAACCATGAAGGAAAACACCATTTTTAACTATCTGGATGATTAAAAACTTTGCAAAAAAATATCTATTTCAGAAGCCAACATATTTTCAAAAAAAGATTACTGTATTTCAAAATCCAATGGGCCAGGCTCAACTAGCCGAGATTCAGTGCCCACAATCACTCAACAGCCAAGCATCCCTGGTGAGACTTGGAGAGGCACAGCACTGGCGTAAAGTACCCAGGACCTCAGCAACGAGCCCAAACAACTAAGAGGACTTCCATCTGAAACCCAAAGCCCTGCTCCCAGCTATTCTGGCTGTCCTCGATATCTTGAAGTGGCAAGGTGAATATTGGTACCAACGACACAGTAGGAAAAGGGAGGAGGTCCTGAAAGCAGACTACAGGGAGTTAGGAAGAAAGTTTAGAAGCAGGACCTCAAAGGTAGTAATCTCAGGATTACTGCCTGTGCCACGCGACAGTGAATTTAGGAATAGAGTGAGGTGGAGGATAAATGTGTGGCTGAGGGTTTGGAGCAGGGGGCAGGGATTCAGATTTCTGGGTCATCGGGACCTCTTTTGGGGCAGGCGTGACCTGTACAAAAAGGACAGGTTGCACTTGAATCCGAGGGGGACCAATATCCTGACAGGGAGGTTTGCTAAGGCTATTGGGAAAGTTTAAACTAGAATTGCTGGGGGGTGGAAACCAAACAGAAGAAAGGGAGGAAGGGGCAGTTGGTTCATAAATAGAGAAAGCTTAGAGACAGTGCAAGAGGGAGGATAGGCAGGTATAGAGAAGGGATGCGCTCAGACCGATGGTTTGAGATGAGTCTATTTTAATGCAAGAGGCATCATAAACAAAGCGGATGAGCTTAGAGCGTGGATCAGTACTTGGAGCTATGATGTTGTGGCCATTACAGAGGCTTGGATGGCTCAGGGGCTTTAGATGTTTCAGAAAGGACAGGGAAGGAGGCAAAAGAGGTGGGGGTGTGGCACTGCTGATCAGAGATAGTGTCACGGCTGCAGAAAAGGAGGAAGTCATGGAGGGATTGTCTACGGAGTCTCTCTGGGTGGAAGTTAGAAACAGGAAGAGGTCAATAACTCTACTGGGTATTTTTTTATAGACCACCCAACAGTAACAGGGACATCGAGAAGCAGACAGATTCTGGAAAGGTGTAATAATAACAGGATCGTCATGGTGGGAGATTTTAATTTCCCCAGTAATAATTGGCATCTCCTTAGAGCAAGGGGTTTAGATGGGGTGGAGTTTGTTAGGTGTGTTCAGGAAGGTTTCCTGACACAATATGTAGATAAGCCTACAAGAGGAGAGGCTGTACTTGATTTGGTATTGGGAAATGAACCAGGTCAGGTGTCAGGTCTCTCAGTGGGGGTGCATTTTGGAGATAGTGACCACAATACTATTTCTTTTACCATAGCATTAGAGAGGGATAGGAACAGACAAATCAGGAAAGCATTTAATTGGAATAAGGGGAAATATGAAGCTATCAGGCAGGAACTTGGATGCATAAATTGGGAACAGATGTTCTCAGGGAAATGTATGGCAGAAATGCGGCAAGTGTTCAGGGAATATTTCCGTGGCGTTCTGCATAGGTACGTTTCAATGTGATGGAAAGGATGGTAGGGTACAGAAACCATAGTGTACAAAGGCTGTTGAAAATCTAGTCATCAAGAAGAAAAGAAAAGCTTACGAACGGTTCAAAAAACTAGGTATCGATAGAGATCTCGAAGATTATAAGGCTAGCAGAAAGGAGTTTAAGAATGAAATTAGGAGAGCCAGAAGGAGCCATGAGAAGGCCTTGGTGAGCAGGATTAAGGAAAACCCCAAGGCATTATATAAGTATGTGAAGAGCAAGAAAATAAGACGTGAGAGAATAGGACCAATCAAGTGTGACAGTGGTAAAATGTGTATGGAACCGGAGGAGATAGCAGAGATACTTACTGAATACTTCGCTTGAGTATTCACTACGGAAAAGGATCTTGGCGATTGTAGAGATGACTTACAACAAATTGAAAAGCTTGAGTATATGGATATTTAGAAAGAGGATGTGCTGGAGCTTTTGGAAAGCATCAAGTTGGGTAAATCTCTGGGACAGGATGAGATATACCCCAGGCTACTGTGGGAGGCGAGGGAAGGAGGCAGAGGCTGAGCCTCCGGCAATTATCTTTGCATCATCATTGAGGACTGGAGAGGTTCCAGAGGATTGGAGGGTTGCAGATGTTATTCAAAAAAGGGAGTAGAGATAACCTAGGAAATTATAAACCAGCGAGTCTTACTTCAGTGGTTGGTAAGTTGATGGAAAAGATCCGGAGAGGCAGGATTTATGAACATTTGGAGAGGCATAATATGATTAGGAATAGTCAGTATGGCTTTGTCAAAGGCAGTTCATGCCTTACGAGCCTGATTACGTTTTCTGAGGATGTGACTAAACACAATGATAAAGGTTGAGCAGTAGATGCAGTGTATACGGATTTCAGCAAGGCATTTGATAAGGTACCCCATGCACGGCATATTGAGAAAGTAAGGAGGCATGGGATCCAACGGGAGCTTGCTTTGTGGATCCAGAATTGACTTGCTCACAGAAGGCAAAGTGTGGTTGTAGATGGGTCATATTCTGCATGGAGGTTGGTGACCAGTGGTGTTCTGGGACCCCTTCTCTTTGTGATTTTTATAAATGACCTGGATGAGGAAGTGGAGGGATGGGTTAGTAAATTTGCTGACGACACAAAGGTTGGGGGGTTCTGTGGATAGTGTGGAGGGCTGCCAGAGGTTACAGCGGGACATCGAAAGGATGCAAAACTAGGCTGTTAAGTGGCAAATGGAGCTCAACCCAGATAAGTGTGAGGTGGTTCATTTTGGTAGGTCAAATATGATGGCAGAATATAGTATTAATAGTAAGACTCTTGGCAGTGTGGAGGATCAGAGGGATTTTGGGGCCCGTGTCCATAGGACACTCAAAGCTCCTGCACAGGTTGACTCTATGGTTAAGAAGGCATATGAAGGCTATAGCACCGTCGACCGGGGGATTGAGTTTAAGAGCCGAGAGGTAATATTACACCTATATAGAACCCTGGTCAGACCCCACTTGTAGTACTGTGCTCAGTTCTGGTTGCCTCACTACAGGAAGGATGTGGAAGCTATAGAAAGGGTGCAGAGGAGATAAACAAGGATGCTGCCTGGATTGGGGGGCATGGCTTATCAGAATAGGTTGAGTGAACTCGGCCTTTTCTCCCTGGAGCGGCAGAGGATGAGAGGTGACCTGATAGAGGTGTATAAGATGATAAGAGGCATTGATCGTGTGGATAGTCAGAGACTTTTTCCCAGGGTTGAAATGGCTAACATGAACCTTTCGTAAAGAGAGCTTTTGGCATATTAGCCTTCTTAAATCAAAGTATTGAGTACATGAAATGGGACGTAATGCTGGAGTTGTATAAGAGATTAGAGAGGTCTAATTTGGAGTATCCTGTGCAATTTTGGTCACCTACCTACAGGAAAGATGTAAATAATGTTGAAAGAGTGCAGAGAAAATTCAAAAGGATGCTGCTGGGGCTGGAGGACCAGAGTTATGAGGAATGTTTGAATAGGTTAGGACTTTATTCCTTGGAAGGTAGAGGATTGAGAGGAGATTTGATAGAGGCATACAAAATTGAGGGGTATAGATAGGGTAAATACAAGGAGGCTTTTTTCACTGAGGTTGGGTGGGACTACAACCAGACTGAAAGGTGAAACGTTTAAAAGGAACAGGAGGGGAAACTTCTTCACTCAGAGGGTGGTGAGAGTGTGGAACGAGCTGCCAGTTCAAGTGATGGATGTGGAGTTGATTTCAACATTTAAGAGAAGTTTGGATAGGTACATGGATGGCAGGGGTATAGAGGGCTGTGGTCCCAGTGTAGGTCGATGGGAGTAGGCAGTTTAAATATTTGGCAGGGACTAGACAAACCAAAGGGCCTGATTCTGTGTTGTACTTTTCTATGACCCTATGACCCTTTGGGATTCCCATGTTAAACGCGACATGTGCAAAGTTGTTGTCAGTTTCATGGTGCAATGACGCCAAATGCCATTGCCCTTCAGGTAGTCCAAGCCAGTGAAAATCTTCACTGCATCACTATAGGAACTGGAAGGAAGATTAAAGGCTTGTGGATTTGCTTCCAAAGCTTAGGGCCATTACAGAGGGAAGTTTAATGACCTGACAGTGATGGCCCAGGGTACGAGCGAGGCATTGGAGCAGAAGTAAGGTACAAAAGTGCCTTGCGCAGTTCTCAGACGGGTGGCGATGCCCTTACCTGGATCCATTGTTAATGAGGATACTCTCCCTGATTGTCAGTGTGCAGTAGTACCACACCAACAGGAAGTTGAACACTGAATCTGCCACCCTGCACAAGAACAAATCCAAAGGGGTAATAAGTTAAATCACGTGGACAACGCCTTGATCAGCAGAGTCATCGGGTTGAACGCAGACTCAGAATTAAAGGGCGTGTAAAATCTGAACGACCATCCGCGGACGGTGGAGTATCAGAACACAAACGACCTCTCAGCAAGGCCGCGCGGCCTGCTGGATACCAGACATTCAGCAGGGAGCTGCCAAGCCAGGACGTCCTTGGCTGGATCACAGGGCTGACCAAAGCGGTGCAGCTCTGATGTTATTACAGCAGGCATTCCTTACTAAGACACCAGCCATTTGGCTTCACCTGTGAGTCGACTGGGGTGATATACTGCGTCCGGTGCTCCCGATGTGGCCTTTTATATATTGGTGAGACCCGACGCAGACTGGGAGACCGCTTTGCTGAACATCTACGCTCTGTCCGCCAGAGAAAGCAGGATCTCCCAGTGGCCACACATTTTAATTCCACATCCCATTCCCATTCTGACATGTCTGTCCACGGCCGCCTCTACTGTGGAGATGAAGCCACACTCAGGTTGGAGGAACAACACCTTATATTCTGTCTGGGTAGCCTCCAACCTGATGGCATGAACATCGACTTCTCTAACTTCCGCTAAGGCCCCACCTCCCCCTCGTACCCCATCTGTTACTCATTTTTATGCACACATTCTTTCTCTCACTCTCCTTTTTCTCCCTCTGTCCCTCTGAATATACCTCTTGCCCATCCTCTGGGTCACCCCCCCCTTGTCTTTCTTCCCGGACCTCCTGTCCCATGATCCTCTCATATCCCCTTTTGCCTATCACCTGTCCAGCTCTCGGCTCTATCCCTCCCCCTCCTGTCTTCTCCTATCATTTTGGATCTCCCCCTCCCCCTCCAACTTTCAAATCCCTTACTCACTCTTCCTTCAGTTAGTCCTGACGAAGGGTCTCGGCCTGAAACGTCGACTGCACCTCTTCCTATAGATGCTGCTTGGCCTGCTGCGTTCACCAGCAACTTTGATGTATGTTGCTTGAATTTCCAGCATCTGCAGAATTCCTGTTGTTTACATCACTCCCAATCCATTTGCTCCTTATTTCCCTGCAGCCTTACAGCTTATCCTGTCTCATGTCCACCCTCTCACTCCTTACCACTTATCTATACCCAAGAGTACCAAACAGAGGTCGGTTAATTGTTGAGATAACTTTGGGATGCAGGGGGAATCTGGAGCACCCGGTGGAGATCCACCTGGTCACCGGGGTGGGGAAACTGGTAGGCTCCACGCAGACAGCACCACGGGTCAGAGTTGAACTGTGTAGCAAGAGGCAGCAGCTCTACGAGTTACACCGTGGACCCTTTCCCGTCCCAAGACCGGCCTCAGCACCAGCGTGTTAGGAAGGCTGAAATCACCAGCATTTCTACCTGGGGTAGGATTGAGAGAACAAGTGCCCATGCTGGGCAAGGACAGGGTCTGGCACAGCTGTAAGACCATTGTGCCACTTACATGAAAGCTGTGCTCAAGGAGCAAATGGCCAAGTGGGGGAGCCATGCCCAGTAACTGCAGCTCCTCTAGCTCAGCGTGCAGTAAAGAGGGACAAGAACCTTTCCTGCACCCACTGTAGCCCAAGGGCATTTAGCTTCCTTTCACCCCTCCTCCATGGCAATACACAATTTCAATCTTTACTGCCCAAAAAAACTTTCTGGCAAATGATCTGCTTTAATGTTGTCTTCCAATTGCTCAACATCCCAGATTCTAAGGAAACACCTGAGCAACCAAACATCATCCTTCACCGGTCGGAGGTCGTGAGTTTGGCTGGAAGAGAGAGGGACTGGAGTGCAAGTGCGCGGTTGGTGACCTCCTCCCCACTAGTTGGAGCAACGCTACGCGCCAAGCAACGCCTCACCTGGAGTTCAGCAGGAACCTGCAGCTGAAGGAGATGAGGAGAAGGATGATGGTGAGACACAGCTTGAACTTCTCATACTCATCCTTGTAGGCAAACCTGGCGTGTGGAAAACGAGCAGATGGTCACGCGCGAGTTCAGAGGAGACAGAGAAATGCAGGTCTAAGCCTTGGAGTTACTCACTTTGCCTGCTTGCTAAGCAGAGTCACATTCACATTCCCGAGCACCAGAGTTAAGTACAACCTGCAAGAGGAGGAGACGATCAGTACAGGGCTGAAAAACACGAAGTCGTCAGAGCAGTGAGACAGCTGTCAATCAATGGCGCACTGCGTAGCCGAAATGCTGATGGTACAGGTGCCAGCCCTCAAAACAAAACTGCAGAGACTCCAGGCAATCCACAACACTTTGACAATGACAGCACAGGACCTAATGGCAGATCTTCCTCTCTTACAAATGAGTGCATTGCATAGAAGGATAACTGGGCCAGAACCCTAGTGTACCCAAATTCCCAGCCGTGGTATTTGTTATGTGACGGGATCCTGAATTATCCCTGTGAACTGTGCTTTTAAAAGAGAGAGGGAGAGAGAGTGAGAGTGAGAGTGAGAGTGAGAGTGAGAGTGAGAGTGAGAGTGAGAGTGAGAGAGAGAGAGAGAGAGAGAGAGAGAGAGAGAGAGAGAGAGTTAGTTGTGTAACACAGGCACCTTATTATTAAAAGAGAGAGAGATGTGCAACACAGGCACCTTGTTATTAAGAGACAGAGAGGCGAAGACTGCTTTGAGATGGTGTTACGGTTTCTCTGCAGCGTGTTTACACTTTTGCAAGGACACTGCCAGCTTTTGAGTTCCTACAGAGAGAGAAGGGAGGAGCTACTTGATGGACAGCTGGTGTTCAGCACAACAGTATTTCAACCAGCGTAGTTGCTTGTTTCACAGGACACGCCGATGCACAAGGGTGTGGTGAAGTTACCACTATCCTGTTCAGGTGCCCACGAGTGTGGGACTGAGAATCGATTGTGAGGGATCGATCTGTGATTATTAGTGCGTGAAAGAGTGACCTTGTGGAGTCTACTAGTGTGTCTAACCCTCGCCTGGGTTGGTAGACTATCACTCGAAGACGGTGCTCTTAAGTTGGTCAAGTTTGGCTAACTTGGAAGTTTCGGAGGACAACGGGAAGATCGACAGCATCAGCTCACCTGAAGAACTAAACACCTCTCTCTCTCCATCACTACTCAACTGAATACCACAAACTGAACTGAACTTTACTCATCACCGTAAAACTGTATCCATTTACCCCTAGGCTTGAAGAAGCTTGGATTTTATATTTCCACACTTATATATAATCATTGCTAACCTGTTTGATACATCTGATTTTATACTACTGTATTGCGTAGTTACTAATAAGTACCATTATTTAATAGCAGTACCAGACTCCAAGGTGTTCTCCATTTCTGTCGGTTTTTCAACCCGTCACAGGGTACGTGACAGTAATGGGATCCCTTCCTGACCAATCACCCTTGTATCTAAGGTCAGGAAATTCATTACGATCTGTAATAAGAGGAAACTTTCCCAATAACCCAGGGTAAGGAAGACACGTGCGTGTAAAGCTGTAACACACATGCATTTGTACTTCCTTCTCTATTGCATGGTTTAACTGCAGCGTTTTCCTTCTACAATACAAGTGGTGGAAATTTCAATTTAAAAAGTTGTTGTTTGCTGATAATACGTCCCAATACGGTATTCCAACAGATCAACTGCTCTGGTTTCAAGCAAACACATACAAAATGCTGGAGAAACTCAGCAAGTCAGGCAGCATCTATAGAAAGGAATAAACAATTGACACTTTGGACAGAAACCCTTCTTCAGGACTGGACAGGAAAGGGGAAGAAGTCAGAATTCAGGAAGGTGGAAGGGGTACAAGCTAGAAGGTGACAGGTGGGGGGGGAGGTGAAAGGGGGGAGGTGAAAGGGGGAGGTGAAGGGGGGAGGTGAAAGGGGGAGGTGAAAGGGGGGGAGATGAAAGGGGGGGAGATGAAAGGGGGGGAGATGAAAGGGGGGGAGATGAAAGGGGGGGAGATGAAAGGGGGGGAGATGAAAGGGGGGAGATGAAAGGGGGGAGGTGAAGGGGGGGAGGTGAAGGGGGGGAGGTGAAAGGGGGGAGGTGAAAGGGGGAGGTGAAGGGGGGAGGTGAAGGGGGGAGGTGAAAGGGGGGAGGTGAAAGGGGGGAGGTGAAAGGGGGGAGGTGAAAGGGGAGATGAAGGGGGGAGGTGAAAGGGGGGAGGTGAAAGGGGGGAGGTGAAGGGGGGAGGTGAAGGGGGGAGGTGAAGGGGGAGGTGAAGGGGGGAGGTGAAGGGGAGGAGGTGAAAGGGGGGAGGTGAAGGGGGGGAGGTGAAGGGGGGGAGGTGAAGGGGGGAGGTGAAGGGGGGGAGGTGAAGGGGGGGAGGTGAAGGGGGGAGGTGAAGGGGGGAGGTGAAGGGGGGGAGGTGAAGGGGGGGAGGTGAAGGGGGGGAGGTGAAGGGGGGGAGGTGAAGTGCTGCTTGTAAAGCTTGTGTGTTTCTGGAGATACAAACTCATCTACGATGCCCAAAGGATCACACAGACAGGTTCTCCATAATCACTGCTTACCCATTTTTCTTTGGGAGAAAAGCTTCCATTTCAAAGAAGATGTTTTGCCTTTCCTTCATCAACTCCTTGATGAATTCAATGTCTCTTGTATGCTCTTCATTCTCCAACGGTTCACATCTGTGAGAAGAGATCTTACATCAGATTGACCGATCCCACTGCAGTGTGAGAGAGACACTAAGGATTAACATACTCTTCACAATCCCACTGCAATGTGAGAGAGACACTGAGGATTAACACACTCTTCACTAGGGGTCCCCAACCTTTTTTGCACCACGGACTGGTTTAATATTGACAGTATTCTTGCGGACCGGCCGACTGGCGGGGGGGGGGGTGTTCAAGTTCAACAGTGCGTGACAGGGAATGAGGAAAGGTGCAGCTGACTCATATCGTTTCATATCCCCAAATCCTCGCAGCCCGGTAGCGAATGCTTTGCGGCCCGGTGGTTGGGGACCACCGCTCTTCACAATCCCACTGCAGTGTGAGAGAATTACTGAGGATTAACACACTCTGCCCAATCCCACTGCAGTGTGTGAGAGCCACTAAGGCTTGACACACTCTTCATAATCCCACTGCAGCATTAGAGAGCCACTAGAAACTCTTAGCTCAGTCAGCTGCCCCGTCACCTCTCAGTCAGAAGATCCAAGATCATGATCCAGTGCAGCTCTTCCGACTGAGGTGCTGTCTGTTGGCTGAGGAGTTGAGAGGGTAGATTGAGAGTATGTACAAGATTATAAGGTACTGTGGACAGCACTTATCCCTTGACAAACATTGTCATCTCTTTTCTCCACTCTATGTTTACGATTCACCAGTATTTAATTATGAATAATAGAATACCTAAAAAGTGAAATGCAATATATAAGAGTTTCCACTTAACTTTGTTTCCTTTCTTTCTCCTGGAAGAGGACAGCAACATTATTTGAAACAAAAAGGGGAGCAGGGACACTTGAGAATTTAGCTAAGCAGACCCATCTACTGAAAACATTATTTACCGTCCAAGATTATTGGAGAGCACCTTGTATTTCTTCTTCTGGCGTTCAATGGAACTGAGGCATGAATTCTGAAGTTTGATGACCTCTTCTAACTGCTGCTTGTAGAGCTTGTGTGTTTCCTGAGGTGCAGAAGCAGGGAAAATGAAAATATCCTTGTAAACTTACCGGCTGCAAACTCTTCACACCACTGATTTTGCTTGACAACTTAACTGCAGCCCACAGATTAACAACTGGTACAGCAAAATGGAAAAGGCAAGTTTTCTTTTCGATTTATAAATTTCCATTTCCCTACGCTCATCTCATACACAGTTTCTTTCACCTCATCTTCAAGTATCCTGATGTCCTAATGTTCTCATGTTTCCTACCAATCCCTCCTCTCGCTTGAAAATATCAATGGCATCACTTTGTACTAAGCTGGACTAACATCATCTTATGCAGGCTCCTGTGCATAGCCTTTAGGTAATCTGCTCCAACTTGGGTGAGATATAAAAGCAAGCTTACATTGGTTGGAAAAAGATTTGGGATCCCTCAGCTTTAACTTGGTACACACGCAATATACTTCACTCGTAGAATACAGGCAAGAAAAATATTAAACAAAAATCATAAAATCATATTTTCCATCAGGGAGAATAATTTTATCTAAAGCATGCTTTCTTTTCATTGTGGTGTTGAAATAAAGAGGAAGGAAAATAGAAGAAATAAAATTTTTCACAACCTGGGAGTTTAACCTGTATAAGGTCCATCCTTATATTCAATATAATCTGGAATAAACTCATGTTTGTTGTCTTCTAAGGATCAAGCTATATTTTATATTTAGCTGATACCTGGCTTCCCACTTCAGCCACCAATGCTCCGCTGTCACCTCAGTGTTTACAGATACAAAACGTTAGCAGCTACTCTGTCGCGAGCTCAACCTCTTGTCGACCGTTTTCCTGCTATCTACCTTCTCTGTTTCCTACTTTGTCTACAAAATATTTGTGTCGTTAGAAAATAAATCAAGTAGACAGCAGCAAACATTTCCCACTTCAGACCTGAAGCTTTAAGTACCCTTGGACAGAGTAAGGAAGCATCATAAAGCTCCCGTGGTTTGCTCCGAGGTCCTGCTGCAGAAGGATGGTTGTAATTACACAAGTCTGATACTTTGCATTTCACATGAAAGCCCCTTGTGACCTGAATGAGAAGAATCACAGTCATAGGGGTCTATGGCTTCAAGACACCTTCCAGGACATGAGCATACGATTAAGTCTGATACTTTAGTGCAGTACTAAAAGGGACTTACTCTAAAAGAGGTACACCTTCTAGCCTTGTGATTTGTTCCACCAAAGCTCTTCTTGTGCCATGACCAAAATTCCTCTTCAATGAAAGTCAGCACCTTCAATGAAGTTCTCAATAAGTAACGTATCAGTCTTTACTGATGCCCAAGATGCCTTGAGTATATCCTTCAAAATATATTGCCAACTGCAATATGAATGCAAGCAGGTTCATCCTGGAGACTACTATCAACAAAGTTGCCTTTCACAAAATGCTGGAAGAACTCAGTAGGTCGGGCAGCATCTATGGAGGGGAATAAACAGTCATTGTTTCAGGCCGAGACCCTTTATCAGGACTGGAAAGGAAGAGTGTAGAAGCCATAATCCAGTATTTTATTATCGAAGTGTGGTTGTAACTCACCTCATTCCCAGACAGTCAAATAGAGGCAAAATCATTTAATGTCTCTCAGGAAAATACACAATGCAGGAAGGAATGAGGAAGACATGTGGGGCAACCAGAATAACAGATTTAGAGTCATGGAACACTACAGCACAGAAACAGGCCCTTCAGCCCATCTAGTCCATGCTGAACTATTCATTGGCCTAGTCCCATCATCCTGCACACAGACCATAGCCTTCCACACTCTTCCCATTCACGTACCTATGCCAACTGCTTTTAAATGCTGTATCCATTGGCAACTCATTCTACCTTCCCACCACCCTCTGAGTGAAGAAGTTCCCTCTCAGGTTCCCCTTAAATATTTTAGCTTTCTCCCTTCAACTATGACCTCTAGTGTTAATCTCACCCAACCTCAATGAAAAAAAACCTGCTTCCATTCATACTGTTTATACCCCTCATGAATTTGTATACCTCTTTCAAATCTCCCCTCATTCTCCTACGCTCCAGGGAACAAAGTCCTAATCTATTCAACCCTTCCCCATAACTCGGGTCATTTACAGCAGCAGATGCGTAAAAAGGGTCCAAAGGATCATTGGGACCCGAGTCCCCCCAACCACAATCTCTTCTGGCTGCTACCATCCGGGAAACGGTACCGCAGCATAAAAGCCAGGACCAACAGGCTCCAGGACAGCTTCTTCCACCAGGCCATCAGACCGATTAATTCACACTGACACAATTGCATTTCTAAGCAATATTGACTATCCTGTTGTACATCTTACTGTACATATTATTTATTACAAATTACTATAATTTGCACATTGCACATTCACACGGAGACGTAACGTAGAGATTTTTACTCCTCACGTATGTGAATAAAGTCAATCCAATTCAATTAAATATAATTGATATCCTTCCTGCAAGTAGGTGACCAGAACACATACAACACACAAAATTTGGCCTCACCAATGTGGTATACAACTTCAACATAACATCCAGACTCCTGTATTCAATACTGTGATTTATGAAGGCCAATACATCAAAAGTTCTCTTAATGACCCTATCTACCCATGACACCGCTTTCAAGAAATTATAAATCTATATTCCCAGATCCCTTTGTTCTAACGCATTCTTCAGTGTCTACTATTCACTGTATAGATCCTAGCCTTGTTTGTCCTCAGAAAATGCAACACCTCACACCTATCTGCCATTTCTCAACCCACTTTTCCAGCCGATCTGGATCCGCTGCAAACTTTGATATCCTTCCGTGCTTTCCACTATGCTCTCAATCTTGGGGTCATCTGCAAACTTGCTGGTCCAATGTACCATATTATCATCCAGGTTGTTGATACAGATGACTAACAACAGCCAGCCCAGCACTGATCCCTGCAGCACATCCCTTGCCACAGACCGCGTGAGACGCAACCATCTACTACCACTCTCTGGCTTCTCCCACTAAGTTAGCGTATATAGCTTCATCCCGAATGCCAAGCAACTAAACCTCCTGAACCAGCTTCCCATGCAGAACTTTGTCAAGGGCCTTTGTTATAGACCACGTCCACGGCCTTTCCTCCACTGACTTTCCCGGTAAACTTACTGAAAAACCTTTTGGTTGGACATGACCTACTAGGCACAAAGCCATGTTGACTATGTGGCAAATGGAATATGTTTGTTTGTTTGTTTATTTAACTTAGAGAGACAGTGTGGAACAGGCTCGTCTGACCCTTTGAGCCATGCCACCGAGCAACCCACCTGTGTAACTCTAATCTAATCACGGGACAATTTACAACAACAATTAACCTACTAACCGGTACGTGTTTGGACTGGGGGTGAAAACCCACGGATTCCACGTGTAGGATGTGCAAACTCCTTACAGAAGGACCAGGATTAAGTTCCAACCTCCAATGCCTTCAAGTTGTAATAATGTTACGCTAACCGCTACATGACCAATTATGAATTCATAGAACATAGAAAACCTACAGCACAATACAGGCCCTTCGGCCCATAAAGCTGTGCTGAACATTTCCTTACCTTAGAAATTACCTAGGGTTACCCATAGAATCAGAATCAGAATCCTTTATTATCGCCAAGTATGTGGACATATACAGGGAATTTGATGCCGATTTCCCTAAGCTCTCGCTGTACAGAATTAAAAAGCAAACAAAACAATAGTGCAAATAATCGTGAACTATATACAATGAGGTATACCTGTGTATGTACAGGTGGACTTGGTTTATAATAGACTAAAATTCAAGTGTTCATAAGACTGATGGCATATGGAAAGAAACTGTTCTTGTACCTATTTGTCCTGGCATACAGTGATCTAAAGCGCCTACCAGAAAGGAGGAGTTGGAACAGGTGATGTCCAGGGTGTGATGGATCTACAATGATGTTGCTTGCTCGCTTCCTGACTTTAGATTCATATAAGTCCTGGATCGAGGGCAGCTTCACACCAATAATCCTTTCCGCAGCCCTGACGGTTCTTTGGAGTCTATTCTTGTCTTGTTTGGCAGCTGATCCAAACCAGACAGTGATGGACGAACAGGGAACAGACTGGATTACTCCTGAATAGAATTGAATCAGCAGCTCCTGAGGCAGGTAGTACTTCCTGAGTTGACGTAGGAAATACAACCTCTGCTGAGCCTTTTTGATAAGAGTGTCTGCGTTGGGTGTCCACTTCAGGTCCTGGGAGTGACACCCAGAAACATGAAGGTCTCCACAGCAGACACAATAGTGTTGAGTATAGTGAGTGGGGGGAGTATTGGGGGGCTCCTCCTGAAGTCCACTGTCATCTCCACAGTCTTGAGCGTATTTAGCTCCAGATTGTTCTGACCACACCAGAGGGCCAGCCGTTCCACCACCCATCTGTATGCAGACTCATCACCGTCTCGGATAAGGCCAATGACTGTTGTGTTATCTGCAAACTTCAGGAGTTTAACAGACGGACCCTGTGAGGTGCAGTCATTAGTGTAAAGGGAGAAGAGCAGTGGGAGAGCACACATTCCTGGGAGGCACCGGTACTGATTGTCCGGGTGCTAGAAATGATGCTCCCCAGCTTCACTTGCTGCACCCTGTCAGTCAGGAAGCTTGTGATCCACTGACAGATGGCGGGGGAGACAGTGAGCTGGGTGAGTTTGGAGTGGAGGATTTCTGGGACTATGGTGTTGAACGCCAAGCTGAAGTCAACAAACAGGACCCTCGCAGAAGTTCCTGGGTTGTCCAGGTGCTGTAGTATATAATGCAGTCCCATGTTGACTGCATCATCCACTGACCTATTTGCCCGATAAGCAAACTGCAGGGGGTCCAGCAGGGGGCCTGTGATATCCTTCAGGTGAGCCAGCACTAGTTTCTCAAAGGACTTCATAACCACAGATGTCAAGGCAACAGGCCTGTAGTCATTTAGTTTTCCTTCAGTTAGTCCTGACGAAGGGTCTCGGCTTGAAACGTCGACTGCACCTCTTCCTAGAGATGCTCCATGGCCTGCTGCGATCACCAGCAACTTTGATGTGTGTAGTCATTTAGTCCGTTGATAGTGGGCTTCTTAGGGACTGCAATGATAACGGAGCACTTGAAGCAGTGAGGGACTTCACACAGCTCCAGTGATCTATTGAAGATCCGTGTGTAGATGGGGGCCAGCTTATCAGCGCAGGTCCTCAGGCAGGAGGGCGACACGCCGTCTGGGCCTGGCACTTTCCTGGTCTTCTGCCTCCGGATCAGCTGACTCACCTCCCTCTCACAGATCCTGAGTGCAGGTACAAGAGGGTTGAAGTGAAGGCGGGTATGGGGGAGCAGTTTTTGTAATGTGGGGTGAGAAAGCGGATACTGAGATGTCGGGGTGATGGATGATGGGTGTTGCGGTAGGTCTGTGTTTTGGCTGGAGGGAATGAAGGTGTCGAATCTACAATAAAACTTGTTCAGATTGTCAGCCAGTTGATGGTTCTCCACAGCCTGGGGGAATGGTTTCTTGTAGTTGGTGATCTCTCGGAGTCCCTTCCACACTGACACTGAGTCGTTGTCTGAAAACCTGTTTTGCAGTTTTCCAACGTAGCACTTCTTCGCTGCATGATTCTCCCTTGTCAGTGTGTTCCTGGCTCGTTTGCACAGAATCCTGTCCCCTCTTCTGTACGCCTCCTCCCGACGAAGCTGCCCGAGTTGTGACGTGAACCAGGGCTTGTTGTTGAATGTGCAGAAGGTTTTTGTTGGAATGCACACGTCTTCACAAAAACTGATGTATGAGGTCACGATGTCAGACAGATCATGAAGATCTGTAGCTGTAGCCTCAAAGACACTCCAATCCGTGCAATCGAAACAGGCCTGAAGCTCCAGCTTTGACTTGTTGGTCCATCTCCTGACCGTCCTGACACCAGGCTTAACCACTCTTAGTTTCTGCCTGTATGTCGGGAGAAGAACCAGGCAGTAGTCGGAGAGTCCCAAGGCTGCCCGTGTAACAGAGCGATATGCATCCCTTATTGTCGTGTACCAGTGGTCTAGTACATTAGTGTCCCTGGTGGGACACTTAATATGTTGTCTAAATTTTGGCAATTCGTGGCCAAGGTTTGCTCTGTTAAAATCACCACGAACAATGAGCAAGGAGTTTGGAATAGCCCTCTATTTTTCTGAGCTCCATGCACCCGTCCAGGAGTCTCTTAAAGACCCTATCGTATCCACCTCCACCACCATCGCTGGCAGCCCATTCCACGCACTCACCACTCTCTGCGTAAAAAACTTACCCCTGCATCTCCTCTGTACCTACTGCCAAGCACCTTAAAACTGTGCCCTCTCGTGCTAGCCATTTCAGCCCTGGGAAAAAGCCTCTGACTATCCACGCGATCAATGCCTCTCATCACCTCTCAGGTCACCTCGCATCCTCCGTCGCTCCAAGGAGAAAAGGCCGAGTTCACTTAACCCACATTCCCACATAATGGCCATTGATTTGAATAAACTGTCACGGCAGTAAAAGTAGAAAAGCAAGCTCTTTTTGCCCCTGACAATTAATACCACCAGAAGACCTGGATTGTTTAATTAAAACAAATTTTAATCTGCTTGATCTACGTAATCAAAGCACTTGAAATGTACAGTATTCATATACTGTGGATCCCGGTTAATTGGGCCACCAGTTAATTGGGGTAGCTGCCTATGTGATGCACTCTTAAAGAAGAAAAACGAAATCCAGAAAATAGTCAGGGTTCCCTTTGTTTAATTGGGGCAGGAGACTGTTGCCGAACGGTTTCTAACTAACATCAGTTGCGTGATCATTAGTCACTATACCATACTCTCAGTGATCAGTTTTAAAATAGCGTCAGTTGTGTGTGTGTTTGTATTCAAAAAGCAGTGATTTTTGTCACTGATAGTTGGCAAGAAATAAACAGTAAGACAAATCAGAACTGTTTTGCTCACTGCGGTTCCAAGCATTCAGGCTTGGCGATGCTAGAAACGGTTGGGAGTAAAAATTAAATGATCCCACTACTTCAACAAGATATGAATTACAAAGAATTTAAATGCATTGACAATGCGACAATGTGACAATGTTACAATGAAAACGCAGATTTGGAGGGTGTAAGTGTCTAAAACATTGTATGAAGGCAGTCCATTATCTGCACTAGGTATCTGCGTTGATTTTGTTCATGTAGAGTCAATTAAAAGAACATGGCAGATGAATTCCTCTGTCAATAACTATTAGGAAATAATACACAGCTTTATAGTACTGTAGAGGTATTAGTAGTGTTCTAAATTGTTCTGTATTTCATTTGAATACATAAATTGTTACTCAATTAAACGACAGTTTGTCTGTTTTATATTTTTTAACTATTTCTATGAATCTTTGGCTAATTGGGACAGCCACTTAATCTGGGACAAAATGTACCCTATGTGTCGCAATTAACCAGAATACACTGTATATAAATGGCACTTTGGGCAATTAAGATAACAAATAAATTTATGTTGATACTTAATAAAATAAACTATCCATCTTTTCTCCTTTACAGGTTTTTACTCAACTTTTCTGACAATTTTGTTATTAACATACTGTAAATCATACGTGCTAAATATCAAAGGTATATATTAAGCACTGACATAGTCAATCACTTCAGTCACACTCCCAGCCCGTCTATAGCTCAGCCAGAAATAAATCACTGCACAAAGAAAGGAAAATATAAAGATTTAAAAGTATATTAAGATGGTTGCAAACAGCTCTCATTCAAAGGATGCAATTTAACAGTAATGTTGGTTATTGCTAGTTATGCTGAATTAACGTCCTTTCTATAACTGAATTGGACAGATAAGATATATTGTGGAGAGGAAGTATTTGAGAAGCTGTTCTCCCCGGAGATGAGACACGTTGCAGTTCTAAAACTGGACTTTATAAACTCTGGCCTTTGGACATCAGGAGCAGAGAGCTAGACAGATGGCATCGTGGCCAATCGGAAGGAAGGGACTCAAGAAATTCACCAATAGGAGACAGGCAGAGGGCGGGGTCTATGTCAGTGACTCTTGAATCTCAAGTCGAGATCTACGGCCCTGGAAGGAGACGGATCGTCCTCACCTGCAACATCTGGTAATCCTTGTCCAGAAGTTCCCATTCCTCCCAACACTCCTGGAAAGCCATCCTGCTCCCGCCGGATCCCCCTCCCGGACTTGGATCCGGGTGCGTCTTCTCCACAAGTCGCGCTACATCAAAACAAAATAGGCCGCACGCTTCCGGGTAAGGATGCTGTGACCAATCACTGTCGCAGTGCCCGCCCTCTTTTCCTCTGCCCAATGGAATCGCAAAGGGAACAATCGCCGCCGAATGCACGTGCAGGCCTTTGGCCAATGGGCTGCAAGAGCGGTGTGTCAGTGTCAGGGGCGGGGCTTCGCTGGGTTCGGGGCCGCAAGTCCGGACATCGCAATGGTTGGGATGACTGCTCTCCCCCAGACCTCCGCAGACGCTGCGCTTTGTGGTTACATCGGATGTAATTTGCCTAACACCGGGGTGCTTCAAAAGGATTGGCAGATAAATAAGTATTTTTACAGGAATTTTAAAAGATGTTGAAAATATTCAACAGGTCGGACAAAAGAGAAACTGATTACGTTGCCTGACACTTCTACATCTGTAAGCTGACATGCTGGGGTGTTTACAGCATTTTCAGTTTCTTAAATTGAATTTTTTAAAAAATATAGAGTTGTAGGGAACCCAAGAAATTTGGACACAGCAAATTGTGCTATAATACTGTAATATGTACAGCAGTGCACAGCGGCGTACAACCATTATCAAAACCCCTGTGGATCTTCACTGACCGCAAAACTCCACTGCACCAGCCACATAAGCACCGCAGCTGGAGGCCTGGTATCCCAAGCTCTCAGCTCAAGGGGCCATCTGTGGCTGAATGCCCTGGCACATTGAATTGCCCCGGTCCACGTGCTAAAGAGCACACGATTGCTTGGTGCAGCCACAGAGGCTGTAAATGGAAAGGTCACTGTCTTAAGGGTCTCCCTCCGTTGGACATTGAGGGGCAAGAAAACTTTGTAGTACTTGCTTCAGGAAGATTGATATAAAGTAAGTGGAATGTCTTTTGCTGGGAATATTTTTAAAGTTTGTATAGATAATTTATATTATACAGGCATCCGTTAGTCTCATGAGACCATGGATTTGCGCCTTGGAAGGTTTCCAGGGCGCAGGCCTGGGCAAGGTTGTGTGGAAGACCGGTAGTTGCCCATGCTGCATCTCCCCTCTCCACGCCACCGATGTTGACAATGGGAAGAGCATTAGGACCCATACAGCTTGGCACCGGTGTCGTCGTAGAGCAATGTGTGGTTAAGTGCCTTGCTCAAGGACACACACACTGCCTCAGCCAAGGCTCAAACTAGTGACCTTCAAATCACTAGACGAACGCCTTAACCACTTGGCCATGTGCCAAGTGTAAAATTTTTATAGATAGTAAAATTTTTGAAATTAAATTTAGTCCTTTGATATCCTCCTGCCTTCCACCAGTCAACCATATGGACAAGTGGAGAGCATTGTATCCCTGTGGTGGAATACTTTCCACTTGTCTAGGTGAGTGTTGGACCATCAACACACAGAAGTGTAACACCATAAGGGACGAAGCAACCCACCGTACCAGTTTGCCATATGCCACCGAAAGCAACCTTCAGCCTTCCACCTTTTCCTTTCTCTTCACCCCCTCCCATCCTACCCCAGCCCCTGCCATTCTGTAATGGCTGCTAAGTCCTCTTGATAAAAACACCACAGTTGTTTATCTGGACGAGAACACCTGGGGCTACATCGCTGAATGTGGCAGCCTGTGGTCTGGTATTGGGTGATGGGTAAACCCTATCATTGGTCTTAGAAGGAAGAAGAAACATATGAGAACTGCATGATAAGGCACAAACTTCCCTATTTGTCTTTCTGCGTTTCAGCTCCCTCACTGCTCATAAATTAATCCTGAGACTCAAGTTCAGAGAGCTGGGCTTATCCCCCTGTGTTAGAGTTGCACTTTCAGATAAGATATTGTATTCAAATCAATATGGAAGCATTAAAGAAAGAATTCCCAGTGGCCAAACGTTTTAATTCAGATTCCCATTCCCATTCCAACGCTCCTCTTGTGCCAAGATGAGGCCACCCTCAGGGTGTAGGAGCAACACCTGGGTACCCTCCACCCTGATGGTATGAATATCAAAATCTCCTTCCAGTGAACAAGTTCCACCCTTCCCTTCCTCTATTTCCCACTCTGACCTTTTACCTCTTCTCACCTCCTTATTACCCCCCGGGTCCCCTCCTCCTTCCTCTTCTCCTATTGTCCACTCTCCTCTCATATCAGATTCCTCCATCTCACCTTGCTCTTGACCTTTCCCACCCACCCCGTTACACCTATGATCTATCAGCCAGCCTCTTTCCTCTCACCCCACCTTCTTATTCTGGCATCCTCCCCCTCCTAATGAAGGGTCTTGGCTGGAGAATGTCGGGTGTTTACTCTTTCCCGTAACTGCTGCCTGACCTGCTGAATCCCTTGCGTTGCTTTGGGCGTTTACTCATGTTTGTGCAACATTTCCACTAGCTATGGAACCAGGGTTACATCCAAGTAGCCTATCTCACACGAGATTTGTAAACATATTCTGGCTGGGCTGTCTGGGGCTATTTTCTGTGTGTGCAAATGAATCAAGAAGCATAAAAGATCCTGAGGCATTGCTCAAAGGAGGGGATTTGGACCAGTCTCTGTGGTTTGTCCCTATGCCAACACATGTAAGACAGATGTTTAAGCACTTTGCACTCTATTATGTGGCTGCTGTGTTCCCTGCATTCAAAAGTGATTACACTCCAGCAAGTATATATTTGCAATAAAAAGAAAGCCATGAAGCTGTGAAAGAAGATGTCTATTACTGGTGTTCTTTTATATAAATGCATAGAAATGCATGCTTTAGATCCTGTTATTAAGTAGTGAGTAAATGGCTCTAATTTGTTTTAACCATTAATTTCAATGCACTTCTTGTCATTTTCCTAGTTTGCCTTATGAACAAACTAGAAATTAATGTGCAGCCTCATAACTTTCTGCATAAATGAGGTCCTCCAACCCTGCATTCTAGCTCACTTGACATTTGGATTGGCATCTTGTCTATCAACTCCTGGAAATAATTTGATCCTTCTATAGCCAATCATCCTTTAATCTGTTAAAAACATGTATTATATCTATCCAATTGGGTGTACTGTACTGAACTGAAAAGATGTTTTCAATAATTGAATTACTTTTTTTTGTATCAGTAGCATCCTACTGAACTTCACTGAGCCTTTTCTAAAGCAATTAGTATCCTGTGAACCCCAAAACTGAAAGATTACAGCAACAGGCATTATTAGGAAGTGACCTAATCACACCACTCATAAATTCTTGAATATTAATTTTTATATTACTTTACAAGCCTCCAGCTAGTACAGACACCATTTGTGCAAAGTCAGAGAGTGATTCATCTTGTCAAAGGGCATGGCTTTAAGATAGTTAATGAGTGAAAGGGTAGAGATTAATTATTCACCATGCAAAAGGACTCAATCACAGATCAGTACAACACAAGAAGAGGCTATTCAGTCCATTACATCTGCATCAGACAATCCAAACTATCCCACATATTGGAGTTCAGTTTCAATTTTCCCTCCAAGTTTTGATCCAATTTCTTTCCAAGGACTGCTGATCAATTTGAATTCAAACCACTTGTATGCAAATTATTTTCCTTATTTTAGTTCAAATTCTTTTGTGAATCACTACAAAACTATGCCTTCTCCAATCATTAGAAGGAGATTCTATCTCTAAACCCTGTAACATTTTGATAACTCCGTGAAAGTTCTTCATGCTAAGGAAAAATGTTCCAGCTTTTCCAGCCTATCCACATATCTAATCTCTTTTGGTTGGAATAATTTCAGTAAATTTCTTCTGTATCCTGTTCAAACTCTATACTTCTCTAGTCTTTCTGTAGTTCTCTGGATGGGGCACATACAACTGGCCACAATATTCCACCAGAGCCATCTTCGTGTCCTGTATAGGTTTAGTAGAACATCTTGACTTGGGAGGTCTTTGTCTCCATTTATAAAACCCAGGATTCCATGTGCTTCATTAAGGTAAGGATGCAACAGACAGATATAGGTAGGTTAGGGGAATGGGCCAAGATCCGAAACTGAGATATAATGTGGGAAATATGAAATATCCATCTTGGTTGGAAAAGTGAAAAGGCTACTATTAAAAAAGGTGAGAGACTGAGAGCTTTGAAATAGAGAGAAATCTGGTATCCTAGTGCATGATTCATACTAAGCAAACAAAATATTATCATTTATTGAAAGGCTGGTTTAAATCAAAAGTGTGGTTGTTATGCATCAGTTGTAAAGGGATTTAACAAGACAAATTTTAGTACTCCGTATAGTGATGGTCTTCTTAAGGAAGGGTTTTAATTCGTTGGAAACAGCTTTGAGAATGTTAACTGGACTGATTTTTGCAATTGGTGATTCATTTTATGAGGAATGTTGGAGCAACTAGGGTTGAATCCAATGGAATTTAAAAAATGTAAGGTGACTTATGTGAAACACTTAAGATCCCAAGGGGTCTTGACAAGGCAGATGCAGAGAGGATGTTTCCTATCGTGGGAAAATCTAGAAATGACAGTCACTGTTTAAAAATAACGGGTCACCCATTTATGGAAGAGATGAGGAGTATTTTGTTTTTTTCACGGATGGGTTTGAGTTCATGAACTTCCTCCAGTGGGAGCAGAATCTTTGGATGGTCTTTAAGGCAGAAGTGGACAGATGCTTGATTAACAAAGGGGTGAAAGGCTACTGTGGGTAGCTGAGAATGTGAAGTTGAGATTAGGCATGATCCAGTTAAACGATGGAGCAGGATCAAAGGGCAGAGAGGCCTAATCCTGGTCCTAATTTGTACGTTCATATTAACTGGTGACATAATAGCACAGCTAGCAGAGCTGCTGTCTCACAGCGCCACTGACTCAGTTTCAATCCCGGACTGTATTCTCTGTGTGGAGTTTGCACAATATTCCTGTGACCACATGGGTTTCTTTGGATGCTCCGATTTCCTCCCACAGACTAAAGATGTGCAGATTGGTAGGTTAGTTAACTACTTTAATGGTGTAAGTTGGTGGGATGTGGTTAATAGAACCGTAGAGCTAGAGTAATTGGGTGTTTGATGGTTGGCGTGGACTCAATGGTTGGAAGCAAGTGGGTCCATTGTGTTTATGTCGCTATAACTCAAAGAAATTAAATAATCTTTTTATTAAAATAATTAGAACATTAAACCAAAATAAGCTGATAAAAATATAACTTTTTAAATTTATCTTTCTTCCTTGTCATCTTATATTCTCCAGCCAAATGCGTGGGAACTGTGGTTGCTGTGCTGGGACTCATGAGAATAGAACAGAATTTAGTTCTTTCATCCTTCACATGCATGAGAAGTAAACATCTTTACATTACATCTCCATCTAAATGTGCAATGTGCAATCATAGTAATTTATAATAAATGGAACAGTCAATGTAACATAGAGTACACTCAAATCAGTGTGAGTTCATCAGTCTGATGGCCCAGTGGAAGAAGCTGTCCCAAGCAACACTCACAACACACTGGAGGAACTCAGCAGGCCGGGCAGCATCCGTGGAAAAGATCGGTCGACGTTTCGGGCCGGAACCCTTTGTCAGGACTGTAGAGGGGAGGGGGCAGAGGCCCTATAAAGAAGGTGGGGGGAGGGTGGGAAGGAGAAGGCTGGTAGGTTCCAGGTGAAAAACCAGTAAGGGGAAAGATAAAGGGGTGGGGGAGGGGAGGTGATAGGCAGGAAAGGTGAAGAAGGAATAGGGGAAAACACAATGGGTAGTAGAAACATAGAAACATAGAAAATAGTGCAGGAGTAGGCCATTCGGCCCTTCGAGCCTGCACCGCCATTTATTATGATCATGGCTGATCCTCCAACTCAGAACCCCGCCCCAGCCTTCCCTCCATACCCCCTGACCCCTGTAGCCACAAGGGCCATATCTAACTCCCTCTTAAATATAGCCAATGAACTGGCCTCAACTGTTTCCTGTGGCAGAGAATTCCACAGATTCACCACTCTCTGTGTGAAGAAGTTTTTTCTAATCTCGGTCCTAAAAGGCTTCCCCTCTATCCTCAAACTGTGGCCCCTCATTCTGGACTTCCCCAACATCGGGAACAATCTTCCTGCATCTAGCCTGTCCAATCCCTTTAGGATCTTATACGTTTCAATCAGATCCCCCCTCAATCTTCTAAATTCCAACGAGTACAAGCCCAGTTCATCCAGTCTTTCTTCATATGAAAGTCCTGCCATCCCAGGAATCAATCTGGTGAACCTTCTTTGTACTCCCTCTATGGCAAGGATGTCTTTCCTCAGATTAGGGGACCAAAACTGCACACAATACTCCAGGTGTGGTCTCACCAAGGCCTTGTACAACTGCAGTAGTACCTCCCTGCTCCTGTACTCGAATCCTCTTGCTATAAATGCCAGCATACCATTCGCCTTTTTCACCGCCTGCTGTACCTGCATGCCCACTTTCAATAACTGGTGTATAATGACACCCAGGTCTCGTTGCACCTCCCCTTTTCCTAATCGGCCACCATTCAGATAATAATCTGTTTTCCTATTTTTGCCACCAAAGTGGATAACTTCACATTTATCCACATTAAATTGCATCTGCCATGAATTTGCCCACTCACCCAACCTATCCAAGTCACCCTGCATCCTCTTAGCATCCTCCTCACAGCTAACACTGCCACCCAGCTTCGTGTCATCCGCAAACTTGGAGACGCTGCATTTAATTTCCTCATCCAAGTCATTAATATATATTGTAAACAACTGGGGTCCCAGCACTGAGCCTTGCGGTACCCCACTAGTCACCGCCTGCCATTCTGAAAAGGTCCCGTTTATTCCCACTCTTTGCTTCCTGTCTGCTAACCAATTCTCCACCCACACCAATACCTTACCCCCAATATCGTGTGCTTTAAGTTTGCACACTAATCTCCTGTGTGGGACCTTGTCAAAAGCCTTTTGAAAATCCAAATATACCACATCCACTGGTTCTCCTCTATCCACTCTACTAGTTACATCCTCAAAAAATTCTATGAGATTCGTCAGACATGATTTTCCTTTCACAAATCCATGCTGACTTTGTCCGAACATTTCACCGCTTTCCAAATGTGCTGTTATCACATCCTTGATAACTGACTCCAGCAGTTTCCCCACCACCGACGTTAGGCTAACCGGTCTATAATTCCCCGGTTTCTCTCTCCCTCCTTTTTTAAAAAGTGGAGTTACATTAGCCACCCTCCAATCCTCAGGAACTAGTCCAGAATCTAACAAGTTTTGAAAAGTTATCACTAATGCATCCACTATTTCTTGGGCTACTTCTTTAAGCACTCTAGGATGCAGACCATCTGGCCCTGGGGATTTATCTGCCTTCAATCCCTTCAATTTACCTAACACCACTTCCCTACTAACATGTATTTCGCTCAGTTCCTCCATCTCACTGGACCCTCTGTCCCCTACTATTTCTGGAAGATTATTTATGTCCTCCTTAGTGAAGACAGAACCAAAGTAATTATTCAATTGGTCTGCCATGTCCTTGCTCCCCATAATCAATTCACCTGTTTCTGTCTGCAGGGGACCTACATTTGTCTTTACCAGTCTTTTCCTTTTTACATATCTATAAAAGCTTTTACAGTCCATTTTTATGTTCCCTGCCAGTTTTCTCTCATAATCTTTTTTCCCCTTCCTAATTAAGCCCTTTGTCCTCCTCTGCTGAACTCTGAATTTCTCCCAGTCCTCAGGTGAGCCACTTTTTCTGGCTAATTTGTATGCTTCTTCTTTGGAACTGATACTATCCCTATTTTCTCTTGTCAGCCACGGGTGCACTACCTTCCTTGATTTATTCTTTTGCCAAACTGCGATGAACAATTGTTGTAGTTCATCCATGCAACCTTTAAATGCTTGCCATTGCATATCCACCGTCAATCCTTTAAGTGTCATTTGCCAGTCTACCTTAGCTAATTCACGTCTCATACCTTCAAAGTTACCCCTTTTTAAGTTCAGAACCTTTGTTTCTGAATTAACTATGTCACTCTCCATCTTAATGAAGAATTCCACCATATTATGGTCACTCTTACCCAAGGGGCCTCACACGACAAGATCGCTAATTAACCCTTCCTCATTGCTCAAAACCCAGTCCAGAATAGCCTGCTCTCTAGTTAGTTCCTCGACATGTTGGTTCAAAAAACCATCCCACATACATTCCAAGAAATCCTCTTCCTCAGCACCTTTACCAATTTGGTTCACCCAATCTACATGTAGATTGAAGTCACCCATTATAACTGCTGTTCCTTTATTGCACACATTTCTAATTTCCTGTTTAATACCATCTCCGACCTCACTACTACTGAAGGAGGCAGAACCAAGAGGGAGGTGGTAGGCAGCTGGGGGAGGGGGCAGAGTGACATACGGATAGGGGGAGGGAATTACCAGAAGTTGGAGAATTCAATGTTCATACCAACGGGCTGGAGACTACATAGACGGTATATGAGGTGTTGCTCCTCCAACCTGAGTTTAGCCTCATCATGGTAGTAGCGGAGGCCATGTATGGACATATCTGAATGGGAGTGGGAAGCAGAGTTGAAGTGGGTGGCTACTGGGAGATCCTGTGTTGGCGGAAGGAGCGGAGGAAGATGTTAACTGTCCTGTGCTATCACCAGTGGGATCATCAGTTGATCTGCCACCTGTCTTCAGGAGTTTCAGTCTGCTTATGATCAAGACTCATCAGTGGTGGGCCAGCACTGGTGAGCTTAAAAACTTGACATCTGGCTCCATCAGAGTTGTTGGTCACTTCCATCCAACAGATAGTCTGCTCTTCAGGTGTCTATGCAACTACTGAAGGGTTTGCAAAAGATGTATACGCCATCTGACAATCTGCCCCTCTGGACATACTTGGTCCATACGGTACCATTTCCTGGATGGTAACAGCTGGAATAGATTGTGGTTGGGATGGCTTGAGTCCCCAGTGATCCTTCGGGCCCTTCTTACACACCTGCCGTTGTAAATGTCCTGAATCATGGGAAGTTAACAACTACAGATGCACTGGGCTGTCCACACCACTCTCTGCAGAGTCCTGTGATTAAGGGAGATACAGTTCCCATACCAGGCAGTGATGCAGCCAGTCAGGATGCTCTCAGTTGTGCCCCTGTTGAAAGTTCTTAGGATTTGGGGGCTCATACCAAACTTCCTCGACTGTCTGAGGTGAAAGAGGTTGTGCCTTTTTGTACACTGCTGGTACAGACCACATGAGGCCCTCGGTGATGTGGATTCCGAGGAACTTGAAGCTGTTTACCCTCTCAACCCCAGACCCACTGATGTCAATAGGGGTTAGCTCGTCTCCATTCCTCCAGTAATTCACAACCAGCTCCTTTGTTTCTGCAACATTGAGGGAGAGGTTGTTTTCTTGACACCACTGTCAGAGAGATGACTTCTTCCCTGTAGGCCACCTGGTTATTGTTTGAGATAAGGCCAGTCCAGTGCAGTCAATACTGTCCAGTCAATCTGATAATGTGTCAGGGATTCAAGTTCCTGCTCCATTGCTAGGGAGTACTGATGCATACTAGGATAATCACTGGCCAGGCACGGCAGTTCAGGACTTCAGTACATGTGTACTGAAACTTAAGAGCATTTAATTCTGAGAAGGCAAAATAGTCAGAAAAAAAACAAATGCATCTGATTTGACATTGTATGTCACATCCATGAAGACTAAGTCTCCCATGTCATCTGCAAACGTCAAATCTCATTACTTACTTACTGCCTGTTACGCCACTGGGTTTGGGGCAGCAATGAAGGTCCTCATCTCTGTCGTTTCGAAGCATTCTTCATTGCTGTGTCTGTAACTACTTTTTGACCGGCCCGGGTTGTAAACCCAGTGCTGAACCTCTGAACCTGGAGGACAGATGGACCACTCCGAGTCTGGCCTCTACCCTTTGACCTGTTTGGCATGGGTGACCCTACCAAGGGCCAAAGCATGGGAACACAAACAACAGGAATTTTGCAGATGCTGGAAATTCAAGCAACACACATCAAAGTTGCTGGTGAACGCAGCAGGCCAGGCAGCATCTCTGGGAAGAGATACAGTCGACGTTTCAGGCCGAGACCCTTCGTCAGGACTAACTGAAGGAAGAGTGAGTAAGAGATTTGAAAGTTGGAGGGGGAGGGGGAGATCCAAAATGATAGGAGAAGACAGGAGGGGGTTGGATGGAGCCAAGAGCTGGACAGGTGATTGGCAAAAGGGATACGAGAGGATCATGGGACAGGAGGTCCAGGAAGAAAGACCCGGGGGGGGGGAGAAAAAATGTGTGTATAAAAATAAATAACAGATGGGGTACGGGGGGGGTGGGGCATTAGCGGAAGTTAGAGAAGTCGATGTTCATGCCATCAGGTTGGAGGCTACCCAGACGGAATATAAGGTGTTGTTCCTCCAACCTGAGTGTGGCTTCATCTTTACAGTAGAGGAGGCCGTGGATAGACATGTCAGAATGGGAATGGGATGTGGAATTAAAATGTGTGGCCACTGGGAGATCCTGCTTTCTCTGGCGGACAGAGCGTAGGTGTTCAGCAAAGCGGTCTCCCAGTCTGCGTCGGGTCTCACCAATATATAAAAGGCCACATCGGGAGCACCGGACGCAATATATCACCCCAGCCGACTCACAGGTGAAGTGTTGCCTCACCTGGAAGGACTGTCTGGAGCCCTGAATGGTGGTAAGCGAGGAAGTGTAAGGGCATGTGTAGCACTTGTTCCACTTACACGGCTAAGTGCCAGGAGGGAGATCAGTGGGGAGGGATGGGGGCGACGAATGGACAAGGGAGTCGCGTAGGGAGCGATCCCTGTGGAAAGCAGAGAGAGGGGTGGAGGGAAAGATGTGCTTAGTGGTGGGATCCCGTTGGAGGTGGCGGAAGTTACGGAGAATAATATGTTGGACCCGGAGGCTGGTGGGGTGGTAGGTGAGGACCAGGGGAACCCTATTCCTAGTGGTGTGGCGGGAGGATGGAGTGAGAGCAGATGTACGTGAAATGGGGGAGATGCGTTTAAGAGCAGAGTTGATAGTGGAGGAAGGGAAGCTCCTTTCTTTAAAAAAGGAGGACATCTCCCTCATCCTAGAATGAAAAGCCTCATCCTGACAGCAGATGCAGCGGAGACGGAGGAATTGCGAGAAGGGGATGGCGTTTTTGCAAGAGACAGGGTGAGAAGAGGAATAGTCCAGATAGCTGTGAGAGTCAGTAGGCTTATAGTAGACATCAGTGGATAAGCTGTCTCCAGAGACAGAGACAGAAAGATCTAGAAAGGGGAGGGAGGTGTCGGAAATGGACCAGATAAACTTGAGGGCAGGGTGAAAGTTGGAGGCAAAGTTAATAAAGTCAACGAGCTCTGCATGCGTGCAGGAAGCAGCGCCAATACAGTCGTCGATGTAGTGAAGGAAAAGTGGGGGCAGATACCAGAATAGGCACGGAACATAGATTGTTCCACAAAGCCAACAAAAAGGCAGGCATAGCTAGGACCCATACGGGTGCCCATAGCTACACCTTTAGTTTGGAGGAAGTGGGAGGAGCCAAAGGAGAAATTATCAAGAGTAAGGACTAATTCCGCTAGATGGAGCAGAGTGGTGGTAGAGGGGAACTGATTAGGTCTGGAATCCAAAAAGAAGCGTAAAGCTTTGAGACCTTCCTGATGGGGGATGGAAGTATATAGGGACTGGACATCCATGGTGAAAATAAAGCAGTGGGGGCCAGGGAACTTAAAATCATCGAAAAGTTTAAGAGCGTGAGAAGTGTCACAAACATAGGTAGGAAGGGATTGAACAAAGGGGGATAAAACCGTGTCGAGGTATGCAGAAACGAGTTCAGTGGGGCAGGAGCAAGCTGAGACAATAGGTCAGCCAGGACAGGCAGGTTTGTGGATCTTGGGTAGGAGGTAGAAATGGGAAGTGCGAGGTGTGGGAACTATAAGGTTGGTAGCAGTGGATGGGAGATCCCCTGAGCGGATAAAGTCGGTGATGGTGTGGGAGACAATGGCCTGGTGCTCCTTAGTGGGGTCACGATCGAGGGGTAAATAAGAGGAGGTATCCGCGAGTTGTCGCTGTGCCTCGGCAAGGTAGAGGTCAGTACGCCAGACTACAACAGCACACCCCTTATCGGCGGGTTTAATAATAAGGTTAAGATTAGTGTGGAGGGAGTGAAGAGCAGAGCGTTCCAAAGGAGTGAGGTTGGAATGGGGACAAGGTGCGGTGAAGTCGAGACGATTGATGTCCCGTCGGCAGTTAGCGATAAAGAGATCCAGAGCAGACAGAAGACCAGAGTGGGGTGTCCATGAAGAGGAGGGTTGAAGACGGGAGAAGGGGTCATCGGTGGGGGTGGAAGAGTCCTTGCCAAAGAAGTAGGCTCGGAGACGGAGACGGCGGAAGAAGAGATCCGCATCATGGCGAATGGTGAGGCCCTGACTCCAGTCAACATAGCTTTCTGGGTCTTTCAGGCACACAAGCCTCCAAACCCTGTGACAGGGTTGTGATCCTCTTGGAGTACTCATTAAGATATGTCAAAAATGCAGCAGTTAAGAGTAAAAATGAGCCATTCACCACAACTCTGTTTTTGATCCTTGAGTGAAACTGAACTCATCCAGGCAAGTAGAAAACAATCTACCACACATTGACCTATGGACCTGAAGATGGTGGAGATGTTTTAGGACATCAGAAAGTGAGAGAGTCACCGTAGGAAAGTGAGCTTACTCTTTGGGGGGAGTAAATTTTTAGGACGGAGATGAGGTGGAACTGCTTTTCTTAAAGAGTGGTGAATCTGTGGATTTCTCTGTCCAATGAAGCAGTGGAGGCTACCTCATTAAATATATTTAAGACAAGGTTGGATAGATTTTTGCATCGTAGGAGAATTACAGGTTATGGAGAAACAGCAGGTAGGTGGAGATGAGTCCATGGTTAGATCAGCCATGATCTTATTGAATGGCAGAGCAGGATTGATGGGCCAGATGGCCTACTCCTGCTCCTATTTCTTATGTTCTAGCTGCAGTTTTTAATTCCTGGTTTGTGGTGCTGGGGTCTTGAGCAATGAATGTCAGGACTAAGTGGTTAGATATTCCTTGTGGGAGATAGTCATGGTTCAGTACTCCTTCAACACGAACATTACT
Organism: Mobula hypostoma; assembly: GCF_963921235.1. NCBI lineage: Eukaryota > Metazoa > Chordata > Chondrichthyes > Myliobatiformes > Myliobatidae > Mobula > Mobula hypostoma. The sequence continues at coordinate 46,590,942 of NC_086119.1, read as the reverse complement.
TGTTATTGTTAGTCCGTTGTTAATTGTTCTCAAGGTCTTCCTATGACTATGGATGCACAGGTTCATTTACTGAGCAGCAGTGAATGGACATGAACATCATACAATTATTTCAGAACATCTCCATCTCCACTTCCAAGCTTATGATAGAAGCATATTCATTAAGCAACCGTAGGATGCTGCCATAAGGAATTCCAGTGGCCAGCATTCTCTCCTGGGCCCAGAATAATTGACAACCAACAACCACAACCACATTCCTTGCTTGAAGGTCTTCCTCCAGTCAAAGTAGAGTTTTCTCCTTGATGCTCATTGATAAGCTTTAATCACAAATTCATGTCGTGATGAATCAAATTCTGCCTGGGTATCAAAGGTGGTCACTCACACAGCACTTCTGGAACTCTCCTCTTTGGACCATGCATGGAATCAAGCTATGATGAGGTCTGGAGCCAAGTAGTCCTCGCAGGGCGCAAACTGGGCATTGGCAAATGCTGCTTGGCACAAGAGGATACCTTTTATCACTTCGTTGATGCATGAGTTTGGGCAATAATTAGCCAAACTGGCTTTGTTCTGCTGTCTGTGGACAGGACATTCCTGGGCAATTTCTCACAGTGGTATTACCAGATTACTCTAGGTGATGAACTTTTCCAGAATACATTCCCTGCCCTCAGTACTTTAGGTGCTTCTCCAAGTGTTATTGAAAGAGCATTAATTCTTCAGCTAAAGGTTGATAGAAAGTGGTAATAAAGTTTCCATGTTCTTACATGGAATTTATAGGACTCATAGTATGAAATCTTGTGAAGTCCTGAGCTTATATTTAAAACTCTCAATTCTACTACCTCCTGCCTGTTCATCAAGTCTGATTGGCTTGTGGAATGGGAGATACCCAGGAACTACAATGGATGAGGTTGGCATATTATTTGTAGGTACAGTTCTGAGCAGATCTGCATTTAATATAAAGATTATACTATAGTAGTTTTATTTGTCACATGTAATGTTGAAGCACTGAAAATTACATAAAATGCGTCATTTGCACTCAATCAATCCAACGATGATTGTGCTGGGGACAGCTAGACTGAGTGTCACCGTACTTTCAGCACCAACATAGCATTAATAACCTTAACCATGCCACTTTCGAGGAAACAGGAGCATCTGGAAGGAACCCAAGTGGTCACAGGGAGAACAGACAAACTCGTTAGAGACAGCGGTGGGAATTGCACCCTGATCAGTAATTGCTGCTGCTGTAGAGTGATTGGGCTAACTGCAATACAACCCTGCCACTCCTGTTTGGCTGTTGCAGACTGGTCTATGGGCCAGCTCTCAACTCAGCAAGGTTTCAGTCCTTTCAACTGTACAACATTTTTGGAGCTGTTGTGACTTTGAACGAACCACATGGAGACTGGAGTACAGGTTAGCACACTAAGCAGACTTCACTGAACTCCAAAGCACACGGAGTACTAACTGTCTGTTACAGCACTGACACTAAGGGCAGCAATGAAGGTCCTCCATCTCTGTCAGTTCTTGGCCACCTTCTCTATTGTGTCCCAGGTGTGGATCAGGGTTCTCATTCTGCCTCTATTGTACGGCGCCGAGTTGCCTTTGGTCTCCCATGTTTCCACCGTCCTCCAGTGGGCCAATGAAGTGCTGTCTTGATGATGGAGTTGGCCTCGCTTCTCATCACATGCCCAATCCATCTCCAACATTTCCTCATTATGATTGTGGCCGTGTCCTCTTGATGACACTGAAGGAGAAGGATGTGCTTGGAGATCTTTTCCGGCCAGGAAGCATGGAGGAACTTTCGGAGGCTCATGGTGTGTAATGACGACAGCCTGGCCAGGTTATCCTCTGTCACGTACCAGCATTCTGAACCGTACGAGTGTATGGACAGAACACAGCTCCGGTACAGCTTCACCTTGGTGTGGATGCTCTACCCGGTTGATCCTTATATGTTGCTCATTGATCCGAAGACAGTTCTATCTTTGCTGAGTCTTCCTTGGTCCCACCATCCTGCCTAATGATGCTGTCCAGGTCGGTGAATCTGCTGGTGCTGGGTAACTCAATGCCATGTGCCAAAGTCATTGTCCTACAGATTACAAATGCTGTCAATGTGGGCTTGAGGAAGGAGCAAGCTGGCTTCAGAAGAACAGAGGCTGTGTTATCCAGATCTTCACACTGTGCAACATCATAGAACAGTGCACAGGCTGGCAGAGACAACTATATGTGAATTTCATGGTCTTTGAAAAGGCTTTTGATAGCATTCAAAGTACATCAAGAACAAAAAATAAGCAGGCATTTGAATATAATTTCAATAGATATAATATCATAGTTTCAATATTTTAGGTGTAGATAGATGGTTCCATTGAATTATATTTTTATAATGGGAACACATCTCGACACTCAAGACATCTTTGAATATTCAAACAGTTCTGCTACAACAAAGTAATTCACATGAATGGTCTAAAAACTTCTGAGGACAGAAAACCCAAACACTCATTTTAGTGTTGCAAGGGCTGACTCTCTGGGTATAGGCCAGTAATTGATTAACAACAGAAAGATCCAGGTGCAAGTCGATGGGACTAGGTAGGATAACATTTTGGCATGGACTAGATGATCAAATGGCTTATTTCTGTTCTGTGGCACTCTGCAACTCTCTGTGTTCACCCCTAAGTTAGATGTGCTAAATGACAAGACAATTAATCTTACCATAATGGTGTAAAATATCTTAGCTGAAGGTGTCTGATGCCTGTTTGATGTAAGCCAATTAACATAGCCCCATTGGCTTTTATTTTTTGTGGACTGGTTTTTGTTTGTATTAATGGCTGCTATTCAAATAATTCCTGATGGATACTCTGTCTAAGAGTCCTAGCACAGGGCAAAGAGTGCAAGGTGAGTAAAGTTAACACCACACTGGGGCACGAGGAAAGGAGCAGTAGATGAATATATAGTTAGGGAAACGAGATATTCTGCAGCTGCAATCAAGAGTCCTGAAAGGCCAGGTTGGCTGTTCATTGCCAAGGTTAGGAACTTGGGAATGGGACAGGAAAGAAATTGTTGGGCAGCTCAGGGTTAATTTAAAAAGTAGAATGAAAAGACAACAAATGCCTGAGGCACGTACAAATTAGTATGCAGTCAATGGTATGAGAAGGTTGAATATGTGGCTCAAAGACAGCTGTGAGGAAAGGTAAGTTTCCATTCATGAAGTACTTCTTGGGGAAAGAGGGAGCTGTTCAATTTAGACAGACTCAGTTAAATGAAGCAGGGGAAGTAGTATCCTATCACATAGAGTAGCTAGCAATATAAATAAGGTTTAAAATTAAATAGAGTGAGGGGCAGTTCCATTGAAGAAAGGACGATGCAATAGTGAAATGCATCATGAGCTTGGTTGGAACCAAGACAGAAATGCAGAAAATATTGATGGGTGTTTACAAAAACACTTAATGGTAGCGTAAGACAGTATGATGAATGAGTAAATGTTTGTAGAAATTTGTGTAGCAAGGGTAAGAATTTTTGTGGAACTTTAAACTACATATATGAAGGATGAATCTCAATTTGTGTGTTGAGGAGCAAATAGGCTTTTTTTTTACATATAGCATTATGCAAAAAAAGAGCTAGTTAATAACTTTGTAGTTGAGAGACCTTTAAGTAAGGTAATTATAGTATGATAGCAGATTATATTAATATCAGAAGAGATTTACTTCAATCTGAAACTGTTGTGCTCAATATTGAGGGAGAGTATAGAAAGCACACAAGGCCCCCAGCATGGAGGACGTTCAACTGAACTTTATTGATAATGCTGCTCGTACAGTATGTAAACTCCTCCCACATGGGAGCGGCTAACCATGGCATAGGATTAACCCTTAACTACCACATCTCCATTTCTTGGAAAAGAAAGACGAGGTATGTACTTCCTGTACTGCATTCAAATTACAGTCACTGAAATTGAGCGATTCAGTGTGGAGCCCTTTAGCAGCAAACAATGAAGAATGGAGAGTGTGTCTCTTTCAGGTCAGTAGGGTCTGAGTTCTTGAGCTCCTTTTGGAACAGCTGGCCATCCTTGCTGCAGATTTGGTCCTTTTTCAACTCAGTGTGAATTCAATCCAGTTCACTCTGTGATGCAGGAAAGCTCTCACATACCTGAGCTAAATAGATGCAACACACATCAAAGCTGCTGGTGAACACAGCAGGCCAGGCAGCATCTCCAGGAAGCGGTACAGTTGACGTTTCGGGCCGAGACCCTTCGTCAGGTTAGTCCTGATGAAGGGTCTCGGCCCAAAATGTCGACTGTACCTCTTCCTGAAGATGCTGCCTGGCCTGCTGTGTTCACCAGCAACTTTGATGTGTATTGCTTGAATTTTCTGCATCTGCAGAATTCCTCATGTTTATGAGCTAAATAGATGTTGGTGTCTTCCATGAGGATGGAGTCAGCTTCCATCCATTCCCTTTTGCATGGTTTTCTCAACAGAGTATCGGGTGTTGTGAAAGATCTGCCGGGGAAATGTTCAATGGCATAACAGTATCACATAAGTCTCATTCTGAATCGTTGCAGATGTGGAGGTGACAAGTGGCTTGTGGTCTGTTTCAAGTAGGAACTTAGTGCTATCAAGTAGCAGCTGAAATGTTCACAAGCTCACACGTGAGCCAGCGTCTCTGTTTTGATTTGAGCGTAATGCTGATCAGTAGGAGTCAGTTATCTTGGTGCATATGCCACAGGTTTCCATACGCCACTGCAATTTTGCATGAGCACTCCCCCTAGGCCAAAGGCAGAGATGTCTGCAGAACCTTGGTTGCTTTGTTTGGATCAAAGAATGCCAATGTTGGCAGAGAGGTAAGCTCTACTTTAAGTGATGATAATCCTCTGGTGCATCTCAAGTTCATGTGTTTCTCTGAGCGAGGTGGTGTCATGGTGGCTTTGTTTTCTCCGCCAAATCGGAAATGACCTTTCCCAGCTGGTTTACCATGCCAAGGAAATTGCAGATCTCTGATACATTCATAGGTTGTTCCATGTTCTAAACGCCTGCCTATTTGTCTGAAGTTGGTTTGTACACCCCCTCTCAGTACAGTTGGTGGCCCAATAACTTCACCTCCAACTTTGCAAATTTGCACTTCTTTCTGCTCAGGGTGATTCCAGCCAGTTTCAGTTTCTCCAAGGCAACTTCCACTCTTTCATCATGTTCCTCACTTGAGCCTCCAAAAATCAGCACATCATCCATGTGGCAGACTACTCCTTATATTCCACCCAAAATTAGGTTCATCCTCACCTGAAAGAGTTCAGGGACTGATGAGATGCCAAAAGGGAGTCTCTTGAAGGCATAGTGTCCATATGATGTGATAAAGGTTGTGAATTTCTGTGACTCAGGAGCTAAACAGACGTGCCAGAACCCTGAATTAGCATCTAGTCTGGGGAAGAACTTTGCTCCACCAGCATACCCAATGTATGCTCAGTAGTGGGCAGAATAAACTTCTGCCTCACTGCATTATTCAATTTTGTTAGATCAACACAGATCCTCACTGTGCCATCTAGCTTTGGAACAGGAGCAATGCCCACACACCAGTCAGTAGACCCATTCGCTTTGGCTATGATGTCAAGTGCCTCCATTCTCTGAAGTTCAGCTTTGATTTTGTTCATCAATGGAATTGGTATACGACTCCATGTGGTTAGAGGGTAAGATATCACTCCTGGCCTCATTTGGTAATATTCTTTCAGTACCCCCAGGCCTGTGAACAACTCCAGATACTTCTCCTGCCACTGAACACTGTTTAGTGAACTCAACCTTGAAATGAGGTTCAAAGGCACGCCATCCCAATAGTGGTAGAAGAGATTTTGAACAACTTATACATCCTCTTTTAACTGCTTCTCATTTTTATAGATGGAACTAGTAAACATTCCTTTCACTGTGAGTTTATGTTTCCCTGGCCCCCATGAGCACTTCCTTTGTTGGGTTTAGCGTAATGCCTATTTCCTTTGCCACTTTTGTGAACGACATTTGGGAATGGCTGTGACTTCTGTCCCAGTGTCAGATGAACAGCACTGCTTCATTTTGCAACCGAAGCATAGTACACCAGCCTTATCTATTTGAAACTAGAACCCCAAGGAAAGCTTCCTCTTCATCTGAATCATGGTCTTCTTTGACCAACTGAAGAACTGTTTTTGAGTGACACAGACTTGTACAATGGCATCACTATTGCATTGGCGATATTTCACTTCTTTTGCTGGATCGAACTCTTTGACGTGGAATGGAGACTTTCTGCAGCTCCTGCAGTCGGACATTTTACCTGCTCTGTTTCACCTGTCTATTTTGTTATGAACTGAGCTCTACAGTCATCTTTCTAAAGTCTTTCTGACTGCACCTTGATCTTAACCCTTCATTTTGTGCAGCTTCTAGCTTTAACTCAGCATAATTTTCACACCTGACGTCTGTTGCTGACGAATATTCTCACTCTGTCTGATCATAGTAATAGCTTTCTCTAGTGTGAGATTTGCCAGCAACTGAAGTCACACTGATAATTTGGTGTCCAGAATCACGACAACAATTCTGTCCCGAATGAGCTCATCTTTCAGATTTCCATATGCATAGTTGGCAAGTCATTTACACTTCATCTGGTTCCTGCTTTCTGAATTTCACCCTCTCATGTATCACATTTCACCTTCCTATGAAATATTCTTTGAATCTGTCATCACTGTTTTGTACTCCTCTTTTTGATCACCATAATCCACCCATGAGGTCATCTGCTTTGTCACCCATGCAGTATGCTTACTAGGTGTTCTTTTGACACCTACCTGAGATTACCTGGAAACCCTAAATCTCCCAAAGCATCTGTCAAAGTCCCTGGTTTAGAGAAATCAAATGTCTTGGGGGGGGGGGCGGAGGGTACCTTTTTTAGGTAAGTAGATGTAGGTATTGCATGTATATGCACCATTTTTCTGTTTGCTTGTTTATCTATTTTATTTGGACTACAAAAGTTCAGAAATGTAAAAACAAATCAGTATGAGTTAACACAAATAAAAAATGCTGGTGAACGCAGCAGGCCAGGCAACATCTATAGGAAGAGGTACAGTTGACGTTTTGGGCCAAATGCGTTCACCAGCATTTTTTAATGTGTGTTACTTGAAATTCCAGCATCTGCAGATTGCCTCACGTTTGCAGTATGAGTTAACATGAGTTCTCAATGGGCTAAGATGGAGGAAACTGCAGGGAGGGACAGGTCAATGGCAGGTAAATAAAGATTTTGTGCTGGTCTTCATGGAAAACCTCTCAGAAAGATCTACTGCTGTTTTGAATACACAGTAATTAAACTCTCCTGGATACACAATTTTTAATATTTCATTGAGGCCATGCATCATGACAGTGTAGGTGAATCTACCTCATTTCTCATTGTGCAAAAAAAAACCTACCATCCCAGGTATCAGATGAATCTTTGCCAGACCCCTCTGCCACAAGTGTATCTTCCTTGGGTATGCAGACTTGACTATGCAGTACATTCCAAGTACAATCTCACCAAGGGCCTAAATAATTTTAGTAAGATGTCACTTTTCAATTCAAAAATCTCTTGAAATAAAGGTTAATATTTGTCTTCCAGTTACTTGCTATGCCTGCATGTTAATTCTCAGTGCTCCATTTATAAGGACACCCAGTAATGGTAATGAACATCAACACCATTCAATTTCTTAAAATATAAAAATATTAGGCTTTTCTATTTTTAATCAGCAAAGTAGATCACTTCAGATCCTTTCCATGATTATATTCTGTCTACCATGTCGTTGCCATTCACCTAAGCTGAGTATAGCTTGCATTATGTTACTTACAATCAGGACTGCCACTTAGTAGCTTTGTGGCATCAGCAAACTTGTGTAACTACAGAGTGAACAGCAGGGGCCCTGGCACCGAAACCTGTGGCTACACATTCCCAATGTGAAAATTATCCACGTATTCTTATTCTGCTTTCTATTTGTTAACCCATTCTCAATCCAATACTGTGCAGATTAATTTTGTTTAATCGTTTCTGTAGCACTGTGACTACATGAAACAGAAATAGCTTCTCCTCCACCATCAGATTTCTGATTTGGTCCATAGACACCACCTCATTGTGCAAAGACAAAGGAATAATTTACCTTGGAATTTATATTTTTTTTGTCTTTTGTATTGTACTGCTGTTGTACAACAAACTTCATGTGGTATATACAAGACAGTGTTAATATATCTGATCTTGATTCACCGGGAAGTACAGTACATTAACTGGTTCCCTTTTAGCTCTTCTGCTAACTCCAACCTCAGTACCTTTGTTAGATTTGTTGAACATAGATCGTGTTGCCTCAGCCAGTTATCACTCTGCTCTCTAATTGCTCTTAAATATAGATTTCAGTCTTTTCCCTGTCAGGCATACTAAGCGAATGGGAAAGTTAAAAAAAAAATCAGATAATATTCTGGATCCAACAAGTTAAAGAATTTTAAAAATTGGAAAGGCCATCACAAGGAAAGATGTCAGCACTTAAACTTCTGTTCAACCAATCTTAGTAAAATTCAAATCAGCTCCTAGTTAAAATACCCTCACTTTGGTATTAACTTGAAATCTTATTCCAAAGTTGGAACTGAAACCCTGTTGCAACCGAAGGACAATACCTGATTACAAGGCTGCCAGGGCAGTGGCAACTGCATTCTGCATCTTATGCGGTTCGGTACAGGAGACTAGCAGCCGAGGATAACATTTACTTTAATCTTTGGTGACAGCATCACTTGAGCTGGCAAATTAGGTCTCAATCCTTGTAATAATGAAGTATAACAAGTTACAAATAATGCATTTACAGTATGCTAGTAATTAATCCGCTTTCTCTGCTGACCATTCTAGAACTTAAGCAGAATAAATGCATTTGGCCACAGACATCAACAAAGGAAACAGGAAAAAGCTGAGCATCTAGGCAATTCTAAGAATTTCTCAATAACTGCTTTGTGGCAATGGCTGTTCAATTGTCTTTCAAATAATACTGTACTTTTTTGCTTTTCACCATTTTGTTCTGAAATCAGTTGTTCAACTCATTGTCCATTTAAATACTAAACTTGGCATTTAGTAATACATTTGCTCTTTTCTGTTATCTGATCAAGAATTACATCCCCTTTAAGTACAGGTGGTTTAGGGATTAGCACACACAATATTTCAAATTAAAACTGAATTTTATCTGGTTTTGAGTTTAAAGTGAGGGGGAAGCGGGGAGAGGTGTGGTGGGAAACACCATTATTTTCTTCTAAAAAGGCTTCACTGGAAATACAAATCAGAGTGAACAATGGAACAAACTGTCCCTTTGTTTTTTTTCCAGGAATGACAATTTTCATTTAAATTGAATGATTGAATGACGCTTGTCTCCTTTTTCTATTAAAATCAACCTTCTTAGATGCAATTTAACTAGGTCTGACTTTTGGTATTCATGACTAAAGGGTCCTCAATAGTTGCTCAGATATTTACAATCATGTATCGGCCACCTTGCCCCATACAGGTTGAGTATCCCTCATCCGAAATGCTTGGGCTCTCCATCGTTTCTGACTGAATTTGTGCTACCAGTAAGCAGTCTTTGTCTTTCACTTGTTCATCACAAACAGTAAGAATTATTACATACCATTAATATAAAGAAAATATAATATGTGCAGGGTAGCAATAGCAGCATCAGGAGAATAACAAACAACGGCAGGCTCTCAAGTCTCCACCTACGATGCCATGTTTTGATTGAAAAGTCACAGCATACTGTATTTGTAATTTCCCTTTTTTAAAGCTTTTATGTAAGGCACAAAAACTATCAACTTTGTAGTCTTGTTCTGGTGCTAGATTTTCATCATCAGCAGAGGCTTTAAAAACTTAATGCAGTACCTTTTCTTAAAATTCTGTAACCAGCCTGCCGAATATTCACAATTACCTTCAATTTTCAGATTCTCGTGATAGATCTTTGATTGTTTCATGATCTGCATAACATTCTTAAAATTGGCAGATTCTCATTCCTTCATCGACCAACCCATGGCCAAAGTGCAGCATTTGCCATTATACTAATCTGAAAATATTCTAATTCCCATTTCTCACATGAACTTTGTTTCCAAGTAAGGTGACATTATTAGCATCCAGCTGTCTGGACCATTTGGTTGTGAAGCAGCAAACTGAATTCACAATGCAAAACAAAAACAACTTTTATCCTAATATTATCAAGGTGTTTCTGGCTTGGGGCACCAGTGTCCCCCACACAAGTGAAGTGAAGAATTCAGCATCAGACATTGGGTTGGAAAGTAGGCCTTTGTGTTCTGTGGGAAGTGGGAGCTAATTTGGTGTCTGGTAACAGGCTGGGCAAAACCTTAAAAACATTGTCTTAGCAAAGCTGCATTAATGGCACAGAATAATTCAGACATAGGATCACCTTATGAAATATTGCAGTGCAAAAGCTCAGCATTCAGGAAGCATAGTTAACAAGCTTCTGATATTACAAAATATGTTTGACAATACTTTATTTCAAATGCAACCTACACTTCAACAGTTACACAATTAATAAAATATTAAACGGTGCTATACACAGTTTGCTGTACTTACAGGAGTCACAAGCAGAAAATACTGATCAAAGTACCAGTAAAGATTTTACATTTCAAAAAACAGCCACAGCTTAATAACCCAGAGCTTTGATTTACAAAGCTGAAGATAATATAGCAATTGTTGTCTCTTTTTCAAGTTACTGTAGCAGTAGGTTTGTAATGCTGCACAGAGAATAAATACCACATCTTGGTATCAAGCCACAGAAGTGTACAAATTCAAAGATTAAGACAATTAAGTGTTTAAATAGAAAACATAATAGGCTGGCATATACCATACACGAGAAAGCTTAAGACTACACTTTGCCTGATTCAAGTACAATCGGACAATAATGTAAAGGAGACACCTGTAATTGTACACTGAAACTATTGTAGGTCATTGGTTTCAGTAGCAAGGCCACAATCACACAAGTCAAAACATGCGACATCTGCACTGGTAATTTGGTGTGTGCAAACTTCTTAAGCAGTCCCTCAAGGATGACTCAGTCCTTCTCAAGTTCTGATGTGGCTGAAGAGTCTGATGGGGTATCTGCAAGCTCTGCCATGTGGAACAGGCATGATGGCGGGGAAGATGGATGGGTATTAAGGACGCTTATTCTGCTATAAGTGCATGGTGCTCACATGCCCTTGTCACACAGACAGCTTTCCCAATTCTCCTCCCCCGATCTGAGCAGTATTGGGCTAGGGATTACAATGACTCACTGACAATGTTACACTCCTCCCAAGAGGCTTCAAGAGTGCCTCTGAAGAGTTTCTCTGAACTCCTGAAAATGTCTTGTGACAGATTGTGGAGTCGGGTGCTTCTTTCAGGAGTCTGGTATCAGGCAAGCAGATACTATGGAATGCAGAAGAAATGGGGCACATGATCAAAGTTTCGTAACTGGGTTGTTTGGGAGAGGGTGCTGACAATGATTTGCTCTGGCTGCAAAATCCATTGACAAGGTAAGTTAACAATGTCAGTGTGCTCTCTCATGCCCGACACCGAAATACTGTGGTACAGATGGAAATTTTCCTATGCTTTGCAGTTTTTCATGTCTCCAAAACAAAGAGAGGGATTTGATTGAGCAGAAGCTCCATCTCCAGGATAAGACAAGCATGATCCATGTTTTCCAGATCCTACAGTGGAGTCTGAATGTTGGGAGCAAAATAGTGCAGGTTGCTAGACGACCTTTGTCTTCTAGTCGGTCAGTATAAGACCCATTCTTTCATATATACAGGGACTTCATCAGTCAGCCAAGCCTTGGATAGCAGTTTCTGAGTGTGCATGTATGCAATGCTGCCTGTATAGTGTAAACAGATGACTGCAGTTGGGATGCTACAGGTTCTGAAGGCATTCATTCATTCCACTCCAGTGTAAAGCTTGTTAAAGGAGAGATGCTCTATTGTCATGAGGAAGATTAAGAGTGTTGGTGCAATGACACAACCGTGCTCGAGTCCAGCCTGACACTGAGCTTCCATCTGTGCTGGACTTGTTAGGATCAGGTCTTGCTGTTACTGTCACTGTGTAGCAGATGTAAACTTGACTAAATTGGCAGCCCTCGAAATCTGTATTTTATAAATTCTGAAACCAGTCTGTTCACTTTCTTAGTCCCCTCGCTATTTATGGTTGCAATATAGCAGAGTCTCCTCTACACAAATAAATATCTGAAGGCAACGCAGGAGGAATACCATTCTCAAACCTAAAAGAACTTCATCAGGAATTACACATTTTAAACTCAGGGTTCTCCAAAACACAAAGCTGAACATAATTAGGTATTAAAACACCACTCTCCGCCGTTCCTTTCCAGAGTCTGGTAATAAAACAGGGTCCAAAATGCCATGTTTTGTATTTCATTATCAGAATTGGCTCAGTTAAGATCGCTTGTTTGCTCCAGATCCCATGCAAAAAGGTTTTTTATTTTTTTATTTATATATATATATATCTGACATTTGAAGAGCTAGCTGAAATTTAGCATCTTATTGACATTCTGACAAATGATTGTTCCACTATTAAGATTTGGTAAATTAAAATACTGAAACTGTAACAGAAGGCGGCCAATTCCAGAGCAGGACACGTCTGTGGTTAAAAACTGAATTGAGGATATGATAAATCATGCTGTCGAGAACAAAGGCATGGTTTGAAATTTATAAAAATTTCTCTTCCTCTTTGCACAAGTTCCCCTTTACAAGTCTGAAAAACTGACTGCAGAGTACATCAAACCTGTTTAAAGCAACATCAGCTGAGGTCAAAATAAATTGTACAATACTCATTGCATTACATTAAATGGGGTTACACAGATCAGGATTCCAATCTCTTATTATTAGTATGACAGTACTTGTACTGGAGTGTCAATGTGACAATACAGAATGAAATGCCACACGTGGGATCATCCCAGAACAGCAACACTTCACGTTTTGAAGACTATTATACTTTCATAATAAATGGGCGCAGGGATAACTCCAATTTGGATCTGGTAGGACAATAAGCTGTTGGTCAGCAACAATAACGAATGGAGGGATCTAAAGTAAACTGTGACCACCCAGAACTATACCAAACACCAATCCTGCTTAAATTCAACAATTTCTATCTTCTGATCCATTATAGCTTTTCAATATTGGTCTGATCAGCCTTTCACTCTTTGTACCAGCAGGTTAAGCAAACGGTTATATCTGCACTGTACAACAAAGTAACTGGACAAAAATTGGAATTCATTTATGCTCTGGTTGTCCAGTTTAATCTGGACAGGTGCCTCTAAAGAGTTTAACCCTGCGATAAACTGTCGTTAGTGACCATTTGCTGCTCGCTGGTATGGCATCAGTGCAACCTGAACCAGTTTACAATATCCACACGATTTCCAGCCTACACCTGGATTCTGTATCAAACAGAATGACTGTTTTCTTTTAAGACAATGCAAGAAAGTACTGTAAAATCACAAAGCCACGTAAAAGCCATATTTGTAAACTTGAATTCCTGGAAATGACAGGAAAGCCCATTTTGATATTTGTAATAAGCTGCAGAAGCTTGGAATTTCAGAATGATTCTGACCAATTAACTTCTTTTCTTCCTTCTTAATTTTTCAAACCACTTGCAGGGCCCGGTCATGCCCGTCTAACTGCACTTTCAATTTGTGCAGTTCCTCAATTTCCTGATTGTGACGCTCCGTTTTGTGCCCTACCAGTGATCGGTAAAAATGGATGGTAAATATCACAAAAATAAGGCCCACTGGTGCCATGATAATAGTGGATGTCAAAGCTGCATCTCGTCCGGTGTGTCTTTCTTCAGAATTGGCGTCAGAATTCTTCTCGTTCTTCCTCCGATTACTGTCAACCGGGAGGAACTTAATCCAACAAAGCAGCACCACCTCCATGAGGAAGAGGATGATGCCTAGAGCTGTTGAGAAGCCCCAGGCCAGCTCGATATAGTAATGCATACGCTCGTGGGGTGACTCATTGACAGAGTTGAGATTGTGTATGTTGCTGACTGCTTCAACATTAGGGAGAATACAAGTGCTGATCAAGAGAGCGAAGAGGTGGACAGCAACCAACACTGTTGTGCAGGCACTGAAGGCAATGAGCAGGAACTTGGGATAGGTATAGTCCATCTCCAGCTGAACTTCAACCATGGCCACCTGTAAGAAATAAAGTTAAATAACTTTAATTAAATTCTCACATGAAAATCACATGATTACTATGGATAATATCATGTTAGTGTGTCGGAGTGATTGTTTGTGCTGGGGCAGTGTGACAGGATGTTTTTGGATACGAATGGAGCCTACTGTATTCACAGCAAAATGAAGACTTCTGCTTACTGAAAACAGGAAGATCAATGAATGCTCCCTTATTAACAAAGCTTATGGACAGAAGGAGCAGGGTTCCTAAAGAACAGATTGCTGTCTCAAATATGACTGAACATTAGGTGTGCTACCGACATAATTAAAACCAGCAACAGGCCAACGTGCTACAGTTATTTACTCACAAACAAGAGAAAATGTACAGATGCTGGAGATCCAAAGCAATACACATAGAACGCTGGAGGAAATCAGCAGGCCAGGCAGCATCTATGGAAAAGAGTGCAGTTGATGTTTCAGGATTGCCAAAGGGTTTCGGCCCAAAATGTCGACTATACTCTTTTCCATAGGTGCTGCCTGGCCTGCTGAGCTCCTCCAGCATTTTGTGTGTGTTGCACAGCTATTTACACTGCTGCTCAGCAACCGAAAATAGCTTTGCAAAAGGCTAAGATGTTAAACCTTTCACGAAATTGTGATTTCAGAGTAACGTAACAGGATCTACTGCTATAATTTTAACTTTGCCAAGCTGGTCCCTTCACTGTACAGTATTCTTATTGAGATAATATTACAGGGTCTGGTTTATTTTGGCTCATTTTTGTCAGCAAAATTCTAGAGCTAAAATTAAAGATGCTAATAAAACTCTGAATAAGACCTATGCTATCTAGATGCGGATTAACTCCAATATTTTTATGAGAATAAATTACTGACGTGCTCATTTTTTGGCATGGTCCACTAGAGAGTTCAATATTCTCCTTTAAAAAACAAAACTAAAGGGAGAAATACACAATAGTATTTTTCATGGAATTATTCCCTGGCAACTCTATGGCAGGATCAGGCCAAAAGAACCAAGTTTAAAAACTATAATAAAAAGGTGAAGGAATTTACAGCTAGGTGCAGAATCGATGCTCAAATGGCGATATATAATGTCTGTGTGATAAAGCTAATCAGTTTGATTAGTGAGAGATTTACACCAGTTTTTTAAAGCAATTGTTCAGGTTTGTATCTCTAGAAGAATTAGACAGATTGCCTATTATCAAAGGTTCATTTTAATATCAATGTATGTATGCAGAATACAACCCTGAGATTCGTCTTCTCCAGATAGCCATGAGATACAGAAAACCCACTGAAGTCATTGAAAGACATCACCCCCCCAACAAAAACAAAAACTCGCAAACCCCAAACCTCCAACCCTCCCTCGCACAAAAGCTAACAGTTTGCCCACACAGAAAACAGCAACATCAGGCCACAAACCCCCAACTGCCTCCCTCACACAAAAAACTAATATATCATCCACACGGAGAAACGACAAAAAGAACATCAAACCCCAAACCCCCAGCCCACCAATCAACAAAAAAGAATGGGTGAAAAACACAGAAAGAAAATACTTAGTACTGAAAGAGGCCAATATGATTAGACAGGAGAAACATGTCTAGTGTGGTTCACCCTAAATTAGTGGCCTTACTCAATCCATGGAAAATTGCCCTAATATTGATGAGTTGATATATTAGAGAAACTCGAAACAATTCCTTCCAGGGACAAAAATTTAGATAAATCTAACAAAAATCAAGCATATACTGACACAACAAACTGAGACTCCAATGTAGATGAATATACAAAACTTGAGTGCTGGAAGGACCAGGGGCAAAAATGGATTTATTGTTCCTGGTTTAAAGACTAATTTACTATTTCATAGAAACATAGAAAACCTACAGCACAATACAGGCCCTTCGGCCCACAAAGCTGTGCCGAACATGTCCTTACCTGAGAAATTACCTAGGGTTACCCATAGCCCTCTATTTCAGAAGATAATGCAACCTTATTTACACCTTTTAAAAGCAAAGTTTAATTAGTAATGAGAGTTTATTTTCTGTAGGCTCTTCATGTAAATTACCACTGGTTAATCCTATTTTAGGACAATTCTATTTTCACCCACTCCAAAGGCACTTGGATCAAGAAATGACCCACAGTGAAATTCTGTTCTTATTACAAAGATAATTTCAAACATAATGGCCAAAAATTGGTACAAATGGTATGCTATTGGCAGTCATTGTTGACATTTTCTGGATCTTACATTGATGTCTTAGTATTGTCATGATTCCAAGTGGTAGGCTCCTGCTGTTATTTTTTGGGATAGGGCAGACTGGTGTTCGTGGGGATGGGAGGGGGGGGTAGGGCACAGGGCAGAAGGAAGAACACGACATGTGAACTAAACACAGTAGCCAAGTCAAACCTCCTGATATGGTTACTTCTGCAAAGCCCTGACATGAAACACCAATACCCTTGTATGGATAAGCCTACAAAAAGTAGTGGGTATGGCTCAGTCCATCACAGGCAAAGCCATTCAGCATATCTACCTAGAGCACTGTCACAGGAAAGCAGCATCCATTATCAAGGAACGCCACCATCCAGGCCTTGCTCATTTCTCACTACTGCCATCAGAAAGGTGGTACAGGAGCCTCAGGACCTGCATCTCCAGGTTCAAGAATGATTATTACCATCTAACCAGTGGGGATAACTTCACTTACCCCATCACTGAACAGGACTCACTTTGAAGGACTCCCATCTTATGTTCTTGATATTTATTACTTTCCCCCCTTTCTTTTGGATTTGCACTGTTGGTCATTGCCTGTCCTGCTGGGTGTGGTCTTTCATTGACTCTATTGTGTTTCTTGTAGTTACTGTGATTTTCTGCAAGAATAGGTATCTCAGGGTTGTATATTGTGACATATGGAGGGGAGGAGAAGATGGTGGCGCAACACAGCACGCGCGGCCACTCCGAATTCATATCGTATTTGTTAAATAGGGGCCTTGCACAATCCTGATTTGATGGAGACGGACGTGAGAAGCACGGAGGAACATCTGGAGAAACTTCTGAAATGCCCGCTTCGCTGCTGCTGCTACTGTGCGATCGAGAGTCTCCGGAGGGGTAGGCCCCAAATCCTCGGCTTTGCCTATTGCCGGGTCCAGGGTCGAAGCGCTTGGCAGAAATGGTGCTCGGTGCCGGAGGGCTGGTCGAAGGCTCGAAGTTTTTGGACGGACTCAGAGTCGGGTGTGGTCGGGTGCTTCATCGGCAAGTTTGCGGAGCTGGAAGCTCATGGCAGGGAGAGTTTCTCCCTTCAACCGCCTGCGTGAGATGATGGGACTTTCGAGAGACTTTGAGACTTTTTTTTTACCGTGCCCATGGTCTGTTCTTCATCAAATTACGGTATTGCTTTGCACTGTTGTAACTATATGTTATAATTATGTGGTCTTTGTCAGTTTTTTTTTTAGTCTTGGTTTGGCTTGTGTTTCTGTGATATCATTCTGGAGGAACAAATTGTATCATTTCTTAATGCATGCATTACTAAATGACAATAAAAGAGGACTGCGTGACCTCATAATCTAAATATGTACGTTGATAATAAATTCACTTTGGACTTTGACATTGAGAAAATTCAAATGAATGAACTCAATTAGTATTAGACATAATTTAAAAAAATAAAATCACTTTAAAATACTTACAAAATATAAACATAACTCAAAAATGTAAACCACTTCTACCTATTTTCCTCCTTGACTGCTGTTCCTCTCTATTCAAGAGAACATGAACATGGGAAACAGTTGTAGGCCATTTGACCCATCAAACCTGCTCTGCTGGTTGCTAGTCTGATGTTGATCCGCTGGGGATGGTCATTAGCCCTAGTACTTGTGTCTGGTCTCCACAACTCTCAGCTTCTCTAAAGGCCCAAAGTCTATTCGGCTTCGGGTCCTCTCATCAATACGGAGTTCACAGTTCTGTAGAACTACTCAATCTCTTTCATCTTAAGAAGATTGCTTCTTCTGAAAAAAATACCTCCTTATTTTAAATTTCTGCACAAAGATTGCCCTCTCAGATCCCTTCAGAATCTTGAGCTTTAACAAGATAGCTTTAATTTTTCCTAACTTCTAATGTGCATAGTTCCAACCTGCTCAACATTAATTATTTATTTATTGAGATGCAGTACGTAATAGGCCCTTCGATCCACGCCGCCAGCAGCCCCCGACTTAATCCCAGCCTAATCAGGGGACAATTCACAATGACCAACTAACCTACCAACTGGCAAGTCTTTGGACTGTGGAAGGAAACTGGAACACCCACAGGAAATCCATACGATCATGGGGAGATTGTACAAACTCCTTACAGGCAGCCTGTGAGGTGTTGTGCTAACCCTTTCAATGAGCCTGCTCAGAACTGCCTACAATATAAGCAAATCTCACCTAATATAGTACAACCAATACTATACCAGGTATGCCAAATATGATCTCATGGATATACTGAACTGTAATGGGACTTCACTACTTTTCTACACTATTCCTTTTACACTAAAGGTCAACTTTTCATTTGCTTCCCTATTGCACTTTGCTTCATGTATGAGAATAGTCACATCATGTCCCAATTAAAACATTTTATGTACACTAAAAATTATAATCATATTTCACATTATAATCAATCTGCTCGAGCTATCCAACATCCCTTTGCAGACATGTCCTTTTCACAAGTTGCATTCCTAATAAGCCTGTGTCAGGTCGGACTTGGTACAAGTGCAGCGTAATTGCACCAGTCCTTTGTGCTCTGCCACTCGATAAATCCAAGGAATGACTGCCGGAGCATAGCTGGAAATTTACCCAGCTGGCAAGGCAAACCAAACATCCTGATATTTACAGGACAATGGCACTTCCCTACGTTTCCTGGTTCCACGCATCTTGTAAATCTTTAATTGCACAGTGTCTTCATTTAATAGTTTCCAGAAAATATTGCTTATCCCTTTTTGGTTCACTGCTGGGCTATGTGTTTCGTGCACAAGGCCAGTGTTTTTGCTCATCTCTGAATGCCCTTTGGATGGTGACACATCTTTCTGCTGCACTCTTTCAAGGGCACATCTTCCTTCTTGTTGGTGACTTAATCCACATTAATATCTATTTAAAAGTGTCACCAAAAATGTTCAACTGTACAAACTGATATAGGATTCAACTACAGGGAATGATACCAATGGACATTGGGGTTATGTTGACTTCTTGTTCCCGATTAAAGCAACTAACGATTAAATGTAAACTATTCTATTAGCCTTGAGAGTTCTCATCTGATCGCAGTTTATCTACCGGCAGCAGCCGTTTATAAGCAAGCACTTGTGAAATTGCACAATGCTATCTGTAAACAAGAAACAGCCCATCCCAGTGCATTTCAAATTAGTCGACCACTTTAACCACTTTAATTAGTCGACCACTTTAACCATTTGAAGAAAACCGTGTCCAATTATCACCAGCACACAACCTGTTGCACCAGAGGTCCCAACACACTGCTTCACTATGATAATTGCTACCAAAGGAACATCTACTAAATACTGGCTTGAAGAGGGTGAGTAACTACGCAATCAATTATTTTGTGTTCAATTATTGTAATAAATTTGGGACAATTTGTAGAAATTTGTTTTTACTTTCACCATAAAGAGTCTTTTCTGTTGATCAATGTCAAAAAAGCCAAATTAAATCCACCGTGATTAAATGTTGTAAAACAATAAAACATGAAAACTTCCAAGGGGGGCAGGGTGAATACTTTTTACAGGCACTGTATATATTGCTATTTATATCTGCATTTGCACAATTTGTTTACAGCTAACAGTTCCTGGTGTTTAAAGTTACTGTTCTGTAAATTTGCAAGTGTGCCTGCAGGAATAAAATCTCAGGGTTGTATGTCGTGACAAATATGTACTCGGTTAATAAATTTTTTCTTTGAACTGAGGATCTGCTATTCCATGCTAACCTATGTACCATTCTCGTGTACAAAATACATAGGTCAATTTTAATAATGTCAGCACTTTATATATCTGTAACCTTGCCAGAATAAACAGTTCTGGCTTGAAAGGTAAAATTATAGGAGACTTGGAGTTTGTGAAGGTAGATGCTGTGAAATAATTAAACACCATCTAAAGCAAAACAAAATTAAATTCACATTCTACCGTTCACATTGCTCTTCACACATTCAAGTGTCACATCAAAAATAAATCTGCACTGCTCCATCAAAAATTGTAATTAATGTTAATGTCTGCAGTTTAGATTACAGTAAATTCAAGTTCCAGCGCAGCTCATAACCACTGATGTGTCAACAAGAAAATGGCTACAGATATCTCATTCTGGGGAGGTATTACAATATATATCAGGCAATATTGCCACATACAATAACCAATGCAAAATATCAGCTGACATTGGATTACAATGTGAGTCACCACTTTATCAAAGGGTCCTTTTGAAGATAGTACTCCATAAAATGCTTTGCTATAACATGGATCCATTCATTAATGAGAACGCTTCTATGGGTAATCAGTGTGGCATGCACCTTTGAGCAAAGCATGATAAAGAAATGTATCTGCATGTGCATGCATGGAGTGGACGAGAAGGTGCACGTGTGCAAGAGGAGGTGTGCGCATGCATGGTGGAGAGAGCATCTGCGAAAGTCAGTAATTGTACTGACTAGTATAGAAATTAAGGAGTAAACCATTCAGCCCTTCATGTTGCTGGTCATTTTTTTTCATTCTCTCCCCATTTCCACTTATGTCCTTATAAAAAATATTCAG